>NW_006922168.1:63985-90417 GCF_000298275.1 Orycteropus afer afer
ACTCATAGCAACCCCCATTGGGTTTCCAAGGCTGCAAATCTTTATGGAAGTAGATCGTCCAGTCTTCCCTTCCATGAAGCAGCTGGTGGGTTTGAACTGCTGACCTTCCATTTAGAAGTCAAGTCCCTTATCCACTACACCAGCTGAGCTCCTTTTTTGTATACTACAAATACTCTGCAAAACAGCCTAAATCTATTTATGTCAGACGGGCAGAAGTGTGGAACTGCAGAATTGAGAATGACATCTGATCCAAAGGCTCAGGAAGTCAAAGACCAATGCCCCCCACTAAAAAAAAAAAAAAAAGGTACTGTAATATAGGCAACTATTATGCATTTTATGGCTAAAAATAAAATGTGTAATTATCTGGCTATTCATCATGGTACCATATTTCCTTGATTCTAAGAAACCTAATTTTTTACACTTCAATAATTCTGGAATCAAGGCACCTTAGAATCTATGTGCATTGTCATTGTAGTGTTTTTTGCCTCAAACCCATTATTAAATAAATTGTGGGTCTTAAAATAGATAGAATCTTAAATTCGAGGGGAAATAGTCTCAAAAAACAAAATATAGATTCTCCCTAATATGCTTTCGTGTTTATACTTGAACACAGATGTGTTTGAAATTCTACAAAATTCCTTTAAACAGGTTTAGGTGAGGTTACCTAATGAATTTCAGAATTAGAAGAGGCTGCCCAACTCTCCACTTCTCCAAATAGATCCTCACTTTGCTTACTTGGGCCCTAAAGTGCCCAGCACCCTGGAAACAAATTCTAAACAGAGGTGTTCATTCTCTCGCCACTCTGGAACAGCTACCACTACATTCCATTAGTGCACACAGACTTCTATGCACTAATGATATCTGAATTGTATTCTCTTAAATGTACACTAAAAGTAAACTGAGACTGAAGAAAAGATAAGATAAAATTAATTGTTAAAATTAAAGCTTAATTTCTACTGAGAAATAGATATTCTCGTTTATTGCTGGTGTTGTTGTGTTGTTACGTGCCGTTGAGTCAGACTCGACTCATAGCCACCTTTCCTTGGGTTTCTGAGGCAGTATCACTATGGAAGGATTGCCCAACCTTCCTTCTGAGGAGTGGTGGGTGGGTTTGAACCACCAGCCTTCTAGTTAGCAGTCAAGTGCCTTAGGCACTATGCAACCAGAGCTCCTCACGCAAAATGGAACCCAATGGAAGGAATGTGACAGTAACCAGGAAACATGCATTTACCACTGGACCTAGAGATCCCACCTCTAAGATTTATCCTAAACATATGCTTGTTTATAAGCATAGTAACTTATTTGTTGTACTATTATTTGTAATTGCAAAGGATTATAAAGAATCCAAATGTCTATCCTCAGAGGATTCAGATAAACTATGGTAATACCCAAAACATGAAAAGAGAAAAAGTAAAGAGCAGAGTGAGTACTCACCAACATAAAAGTTGGTCGTTCAAACCCACTCAGTGGCTCAGCAGGAGAAAGATTGGGTGATCTGTTCCCATAAAGAATACAGACTGAAAACTCCTACAGAACAGGTCTGCCCTATCACATGGAATTGCCATGAGTCAGAAATGGACTCTGTGACACCCAACAACAACACAACAACAACATATATGTACATATATATATATACACACACACACACACACACATACATACATATACCAAAAACTAAACTCACTGCCATCGAGTCCAACTCATAGACACCCCCATTAGGTTTCCAAGGTAGTAAATCTTTATGGAAGTAGATTATCCCATCTTCCTTCCAAGAAGCAGCTGGTGGGTTTGAACCATCAACCTTCTGTTTAGCAGTCAAATCCTTAGGTACTATACCACCAGGGCTCCTTATAGCCATACACATACACACACACACACACACACACACATATATATTTGTAAATTTTGTGTAAGAAAAGGGGTTGTGCTATGACTCAGTATACATACTTGCCTACATGTGTAAAAAGAAATGGTGGAAAATAAACCAAAAATAAATATAAAAGGAGGGAAGAAAGAGGATGGAGGAAGAGAGATAAAAGTGAGACTCATCCCAATGTACCTTGTAATCCAGTTTCAATCTTGGAATTAGGTAAATGATCTCCTTTTAAAAAATAAACCAATAAAAAAACAAAAAAAATTGAAGTCATTTTCAAAATGAAAAGCAAAAGGAAGAAAATGAACCTCACTAAATATAAACATGGTGACAAACCACACACAAATATTACTCCAAGAGACCCTGGGGTGCGGTTTGTTGACTCTGCATAGTTGGTGGACTATAGTAAGTATAAAGGCTGTTCGTTGTGATATTGGTTCTATTTGTTTAAAGTGTTTCAGTACTTTTTTTCCACTTGCCCCTTCCCCAAAACATTACTCACTCTGCTCCACACAGTAGAGTTTGTGACACTGCTTTGTCATATAATCTCACATCCCTCTCCTTTGCAGAAGAGAAAATAGATGGACTCAGGAGGCCATCTGCATCCGGCAGGTATTCCCTGGGCCTGCAGCAGAGAAGCCATTGGCCTGTGACAAATACTGCAAGGGAAGCAAAAAGAAAAAAAAAAAAGCAGGGAGGGGGTGCCTTTTGCTTTGTTTCATTTTGTTTTCTAGTAAATATTAGAAGCAGGCCTGGCAGTAGAGGACCTGAAATCTCTTTAAGAAAACAGTACACTTGAATAACATTTAACCGAAAGCTAGGCACACATTTCTCTCGGTTTCTCTGGACACATTATCGTGAAGGACCATTCCTTGGAGAAGGACACCAAGCTTGGTAAAGTAGAGGGTCAGCAAAAAAAAAAAAAAAGGATGACTCTCAACAAGATGGACTGACACAGTGGCTGCAACATGGACTCAAACATATTGTGAGGATGGCACAGGATCAAGCAATGTTTTGTTCTGTTACATATCACATTGCTATGAGTCGGAGCCAACTCAGTGGCACCTAACAACAGCAACAAGCATCCACCGAGGCACTACTACCATCCCCTGAATTGAAGAAGCTGATCAGTGCTTAACCTACAACACCAAACGAGAGTAGCATGATAAAATGGGATGATATATGGCATTTTTAAAGGGACAGTGAATGAGACTGGGACCCAGAAATCAGTTAAGTGATTCTAGATACAGGAGTTCTCCAGTCTCAACCAAGAGCTGTCATAGGAGGAGGAGAAACTCTTTCTTAAATACTTGTAGTGAAAGTGTTTTGTTGGTGTTGTTATTGAAACTGGATGTCTGGCATAGAATAAAGTGTACTGATTCAGAGTCAGAATATATGACTGTAAGATATTCTTTGATCTTAAACAGAGGACCTCAGGTTGGTGGTCCAAATCCACCCTGCTGCTCCATGGAATAAAGGCCAGTGATCTGCTTCCAAAAGACTACAGCCGAGAAAACCCTGGGGAGCACAGTTCTGTTCTATAGCACATGCAGTTGCTATGAGTCCGAATTGACTCTAAGACAACAGGGATTTCTTTGTTTGGTTTGGTTTGGTTTGAATCTCTCTAAACGAGTGTCCTCACAGTGAATAAGAAAGCAGATCTCACCAGCTTTGGAGGACTATATCAAGTTAGCATAGATGGAAATAAGTTATAAAATTTACTATAAAAAATTTAAAGTTTCACATCATTTGAAATTGTTGGATGTCTAGTAGTTCTTTTTAGTACAGTGGCACCATGCATTCCTTGCATTTTCTTTTGAATGACTTCTTGCATCATTGAACACTTTGGACATAGAATCTTCCAATGTTGCAACTCGTGGCTTGATCTTTTTCTTCAGTTCTTTCAGCTTGAGAAATTCCTAAGGTGTCAGAATATCATTTGGTTTTCTAACTCTACCTCTTTGAACATTTCATTGTAATATTTTACTTAGTCTTCTCAAGCCACCCTTTGAAATCATCATTCAGCTCTTTTATTTCATTATTTCTTTCATTTGCTATAGCTACTCTATGTTCAAGAGCAAGTTTCAGAGTCTCTTCTGACATTCATTTTGGTCTTTTTTTCTTTTTTCATGACTTTTTACTTTCCTCATGTATGAAGTCCTTGATGTCGTCCCACAACATGCTTGATTTCAGTCTTCAAGGCACCAAATCTTTTCCTCGTATGGTCTCTAAATTGAGGTGGCATATACTCAAGATCATACTTATCTCACTCGGACTTGTTTTTATTTTCTTCCACTATAACTTGAACTTGCATATGAGCAATTGGTGGTCTATTCCACATTCTGCTGCTGACTTGTTCTGACTAATGATATAGAGCTTCTCCATCATCTCTTTCCACAGATGTAGTTGATTTGATTCCTGTGTATTCCATCTGGCCAGTTTCACCAAGAGGCAATCATTTAAACAGAATAAGTGAATACTGCATGGTTTAAAATCAGGAAAAGTGTGTTTCAGGCTTGTATCCTTCACCATAGTTACTCAATCCGTATGCAGAGCAAATAATCCAGAAGCAGCTGGACTACACAAAGAACACTGCAGCCTCAGGATTGGAGGAAGACTCATCAACAGTCTGCGAAACACAGATGACACAACCTTGCTTGTTGAAAGTGAAGAGGAATTGAAGCATTTACCGACGAGGCTCAAAGACTATAGTCTTCAGTATGGATTATACTTCAACATCAAGAAAACAAAAATCCTCACAACTGGACCAATATGCAACATCATGATAAATGGAGAAAATATTGAGGTCACGGATTTCATTTTACTTGGATCCACAATCTACACCCATGGAAGCAGCATTCAAGGAATCAAACAGTGTGTTGCATTAGGCAAATATGCTGCAAAACACCTCTTTAAAGTGTTAAAAAAAAAAAAAAAAAAGGCACCTTGAGGGCTAAGGTGCACTTGATTCAAAAACCCACCGAAAGCCACTGCTACTGAATCAGTTCAGACTCATAATGATCCTATAGGAAGAGTATAACTACCCCATAAGGTTTCCAAGGTTGTTAATCTTTATGGAACCAGGCTGCATCATCCTTCTTGCATGGAGTGACCAGTGGATTCAAACCACCAACTTTTTGTTTAGCAGCCAAATGGTTTAACTACTGCACCACCAAAGCTCCTGCCTGATTCAAGCCATGGTATTTTCAATCCCCTCATATGCATGTAAAAGTTGGACAATGAGAAAGGAAGACTGAAAAAGAATTTATTCCTTTGGATTATAGTGTTGGAAAAGAATATTGAATATACCATGAACTGCCAGAAGAACAAACAAATCCGTCTTAGAAGAAGTCCAGCCAGAATGCTCCTTAGAAGGGAGGCTGGAAAGACATGGTCTCATGTACTTTGGCCATGTTATCAGCAGGAACCAGTCCCTGGAGAAGGACATCATGCTTGGTAAAGCAGAGGGTCAGCCAAAAGAAGAGGCTCCCTAACGAGAGGGATTGACACAGTGGCTCCAGCAGCAAGCTCCAACACAGCAACGATGGTGAGGATGGCCAGGGACTGGGTCGTGTTTTGCTCTGTTGCACACAGGGTCACTCTGATTCAGAACCAATTCAATGGCATGCAACAACTGTAATTAATTCCTAGGACATCAGGAAAAGGAACAAACAGAAGGAATGATCCAGAATGAAGAAGTAGCTGAAGTAAAATCAGTTTTTTCACCCAGTCCATTGTCAGCTTAACCCTCTGAATCATTGTTCCTTGTCTCACTCAGCTCTGTCTACTTTGTATGAGATTAACTGGTATATATAAAAAAAATTAATTCTTTGAAGCTCAATAATGCTAACAAGATAACCATGTTCTTCATATAGTATGTGTTTGTTGCTGTTGTTGTTGTTAGGTGCCATCGAGTCAGCTCTGACTCATAGCGACCCTATGTACAGTAGAACGAAATACTGCCCAGTCCGGTGCCAGCTCCATAATCCTTGCTATACCTGAGCCCATCGTTGTAGCCACTGTGTCAATCCATCTTGTCAAGGGCCTTCCCATTTTTTGTTGACCCTCCACTCCACTCCACTAAGGTATGTTTTTATTTAACTATTGTGGCATTTGAGTTTATTTTACATTCCATTACAAACATAATTAGATTTTGATCCAAAGAGACTTTCTTCTCACAAATGACTAAAAGTAAGTATTCTACATAGAAAACATTTGGTAAATGTTTTTTGACTAATAAACACAAAAGCCCAATTTCCTTCAGCAATCACAAATTCTTGGCAAAGAGAATTGATTAATATTACATTGGGCAAATCTGCTGCAAAAGACATCTGTAAAGTGTTAAAAAGCAAAGATGCCACTTTGAGGACTAAGGTGCTCCTGAGCTAAGCCTTAGTATTGCCCATTGCCTCATACGCATGTGAAAGCTGGACAATGAATAAGGAAGACAGAGGAAGAATAATTGCATTTGAATTGCACCGATTGTCAGTGAGGAAGACTGCATACACCATGGAATGCCAGAGCCAACAAATCTGTCCTGAGATAAATACAGCTGAACACTCCTTAGAAGTAAGGATGGAGAGACGTGGTCTCATTGTATTTTGGACATGTTATCAGATGGGACCAGACTCTGGAGAAGGCCATCATGTGTGGTAGAGAGTCAGTGAAAAAGAAGAAGACCCTCAATGACATGGATTAACATTTGGGAGGCAACAGCGGGCTTAAACATAGCAACAATTGTGAGGATGGTGCATAACTGGGCAGAGTTTTATTCCGTTGTACACAGGATCTCTGTGAGTCAGAACTGCTCGACAGAACCTAACAACACAATTATGAAAATGGACTTAGCATGTTGATGGTAATAATCATAATGTTCTAAGCATGTTGAGGGTCTAACAAAGAGGAGAAAAAAATGATGTTTTGAAGTAAACAATCTACTTGGAGTAGAGGCTGGTTGGTGACCAGACACATGCCCTCACCACCTGAGGACACTAGCCAGATTTCCCACAGCCAGCACCTACATCTCTTTACAGGAAGCTTTCTCTGGCTACCAGATCCCACTCTGCCATCTGTATTTCCATCCAGAAGTCATCAGGAATAATCACTCCAGGAAGATCCCTGAACCAATGACTGATGGGAACAAGTATATAAATACCCTAGCTCCCTTGCCCCTGGGTAGGAAAACTCTGAGGTGCATGTTTCTCACAAGGTCTCAGAGTTCCCTAGTAGGATTCAGCTTGAGTTACCCACAGTGCTAATTTGCTTGCTAAGAAGCTCTATATTAGTTAACTTTCTACCCCTTTCTCATGTCCCCAATCCTCTACCAGTATTTCCAGGATCATCTCCCAAATAAACAACATGTACATCCTCCTCTCACCATATGGTTCTGCAGAAACCCAAAAGCCCAAACCAAGATGACATTCTCCTCACAGAAAGTGCTCCTCCTCATGGCAAGGGTGAACAGTTCAGTTGCTCATCACCATCTTCCTTCTCCACTATTTCCTCCTGAAAACCACTTGAGGTTATGGCCACCTCATTCTGACAGTGTTGTTGCTGTTGTTAACTGCCACCAAGTAATCATCCAACTCATGGCAACCCCCTGCAGAACAGAATGAAATGCTGCCCGATCCTGTACCACCCCGTGATCAGTTGTGAGTGAGCCAGTGGTGATGCATAGGGTTTTCTCTGGCTGATTTTTGAAAGTAGATATGCAGGCCTTTCTTCCCTTCTCCTATTAGTCCATAGGAGCTCTGGTGGTGTAGGCATTTGACTGCTAACCAGAAGGCTGGCGGTTCAAACCCACCAGCCACTCCTCAGAAGGAAGGTTGGGCAATCAACTTCCATAGTGATACCACCTCAAAAACCCTAGGAGGGGTTGCTATGAATCAGATCCGACTCAACAGCTATCAATGCATTTTGCATTTTATTAGGGCATATGTGGTAATTAAGGTTGTGGGTCAACTTGGCTGGGCCTAGTTGAGTTGCTGGGAAGCCGGATGTAGCTACTCCTCACAATGATACCGGCAAACAACTCCATGGTGGGTTCTACCACTAGCAGCTGAGAGGCTGCTTTAGGGATGTGGTCCACTTCCTATATATAAGAAGCAACTTTAGGAATGGTCTCTAACTTATGGCATGCTTGAACCTTGCATGTAGCCGAGTCATTGTTCAGTAGATTGTCATGCTCTGCCCATCCTGGGACTTTTGATTGACTTGAATTAATGGCCTGTTGTGTGGTTTGGTAACACTGGGACTGTGCCTTGTTACCTGTAGACCTTGGGTTTGTCAGCCTCAGCAGCCATCAGCTGTCTGAGTGAAGAAAAGCCTCCAGCTTCAGTGAGCCAGGAACAGGAGGCAGAGCTGAAGTCCAAGGTTGAGGGGCTTTCACCCAGCCCCTAGAGCCTGGCACTTTGAACTTGGACTTAAAGCCTCCAAGCTATAAGAGAATAAACTCCTGTTTGTTCAAGCCACCCCATTTGTGATATGTTTCTGTTAGAGCCACATTAGGTAACTAAAACAGGCATATTTAAATGGTGAGAAAAAAGTGACTGACTTCCAGTTCTGTGATCTATAGGTCTGTTTTCTCAGCTAGCCAATTTTCTGTTCTCCCTCTATGGGATTATATTTTAAATAATAATAAATTACTAGCAAATGTTCAGGTAATGTGAAAAAGATCAACATCACCTTTTGAAATGTCGTTCTCAAAAAGAATGAAGATGGAAAACCTCACAATTTAAAAGAATGTTGCAGTGCTGCCTTGTAGTATAAAATCCTTAACACAGCACATAAGCCTTTGCAGCCAAGGCCATTCATGATCTCTCCCTGCCCAGCCTCCTCTCCCCACCTGTGATTTTAACAGTTTTAAAACCTTAGAGACGCTGTAGTTTTTCATCTGCATGGTGTTGGTCTCATCAACAGCATGTTCAAAACAAATCAAAAATCAAGTGGGACTGGGGGAGAAAACACTAAACAGGGAACAAAAATTTTTAGTGAATAGGAGGAATTTGATCAAGCCCCACTATGGCAAAATAAATTACAACTTTTGCCATTATAATAAATTATAACTCTCATCCAGAGTTGGGGTGGGAGTGGAAGAATAGTAAATAAAAGAACACAATCAAAGAAAATTTCTGAAGAAAATTTAAGCAAGTCCATAAGAGCCCAAGTAAGGAGTAAATTACACCATCTCAAGAATAAATGTGATGTTTTGAACACTAATGACCAAAGACCAGATAAGTTAGGGAATGATATCAAGGACATCATACACGAAGAGAGGAAAAGGTCATTAAAAAGACAGGGAAGAAAGAAAAGACCAAATGGATGTCAGAAGAGATTCTGAAACTTGCTCTTGAATGTACAGTAACAAAAGCAAATGGAAGAAATGATGAAATTGAAAAAACTGAACAGATTTCAAAGGGCAGCTGGAGAAGATAATTTAAATTACTATAATGAAATGTGCAAAGAGGTAGAATTAGAAAATCTGTTTTCTAGCTTGGCATTACTGAAGCTGAAAGACTTGAAAAAATTCAAGCCTCAAGTTGCAATATTGAAGGATGCTATGGGAAAAATATCCAATTAATGCAAGAAACATCAAAAGAAGATGGAAAGAATATACAGAATCACTGTACCAAGAAGAATTCATCAATGTTCAGCTGTTTCATGAGGTAGTATATGCTCAAGAACCAGTGGTTTTGAAGGAAGAAGTCCAAGCTGCACTGAAGGAATTGGCAAGAAAACAAGGCTCCAGGAACTGAGGGAATATCCATTGAAGTGTTTCAACAGACAGTGCTGGAGGTGCTTACTTGTTTATGCCAAGAAATTTGGAAGACAGGTTACCTGGCCAACTGACTGGAAGAGGTCCATATTTGTGCCCATTTCAAAGAAAGGTGATCCAACAGAATGTGGAAATTATCAAACAATACCACTATTATTATTATACACAAATAAATTTTTGCTGAAATACAGCCACAGTAGTTAAAATAGCCTGGCACTGGTACAATTACAGACACATTGACCAATGAAACAGAATTGAGTACCCAGAGGTAAATCCATCCATCTATGGATAGCTGATCTTTGACAAAGGGCCAAATATCATTAAATGAAGAAGAGATAGTGCAGTAGTTAAGGTTGTAGGTCAACTTGGCTGGGTCTGGTTGAATAGCTGGGCAGCTGGATGTAGTTATTCCCCATGGTGAGATTGGTAATTAACTCCACGGTGGAATCCACTAGAGCAGCTGAGTAGCTGTTGTAGGGATATGGACTGCTTCCAACATCTAAGAAGCAACTTTGAGGAAGGTCTCCAGCTTTTTGGCATGCTTGAACCCTCCATGTAGCTGAGTCTTCATTCAGCAGCCTGCCATGCTCTGCCAGTCTTGGGACTTTTAATGGACTTGAATTAATGGCCTGCCATGTGGTGTGGTAATATCAGGTCTGTGCCTTTTCACTTGAGTTTGTCAGCTTCAGCAGTCAGCAGCTGCCTGAGTAAGGAGATGACTCTAGCTTCAGTGGGCTGGAAGCAAGAGGCAGAGCTGAAGCCCAAGGTCGAGGGGCTTTCACCCAGCCCCTAGAGCTTGGCACTTTGAACTCAGACTTCTAGTCTCTAGATTCTAAGAGAATAAACTCCTGCTGGTTAATGCCATCCCATTTGTGGTATATTTCTGTTAGAGTAGCACCAGGTAACCAAAACCATCTCTTTAATAAATGGTGATGGTGATGGTGATGGCAAAACTGGATATCCATTTACAGAAAAGTGAAATAGGAACGATATCTCACACCATATACAGAAACAAACTCAAGTTGGATTTGAATGTAAAACCTAAAACAATAAAGACCATCAAAGAAAAAAGAGGGACAAACTTAGGGGCCTTAATTTAGGGCATAATTACACTATTGAATGTAACTGAAAATGCACAAATACCAGAAGACAAAATAGGTGACTGGGACTTCCTAAAAATTTATACACCCGTAGATGAACTTGGAGGACATGATGCTGAGTGAAGTAAGTCAACCACACGACAAATATTGTATTAGTTCATTATTATAAAAAGTCAAGGGAAGTTTTATATATGGAAAGAAACTTTGTTGGTTACCAGGGGGGGATACTGCAAAAATAAAAATAAAAATAAAATTTATACACATCAAAAGATTTCACCAAGAGAGTAAAAAAGGGAATCCACAGACTAGGAAAAAGTTTTGGCAACTATATATCAGATAAGGAGCTAATCTCTAAAATTTATAGAAAACTTCAACAACTTAACAACAATAAGACAACTAATCCAGTTAAGAAATGGGCGGAGGACATGAAGAGACACTTCAACAAAGAATACGTTCAGGCAGCTAGGAAACACATGAAGAAATACTCATGATTGTTAGCCATTACAAAAAGACAAATCAAAACAATGCGCTATCATCCCAACCCAGCACTAACAGCAAGGTTCAAAAAACAGAAAACAGCAAATGCTGGTGAGGGAGTGGAGAAACTGGAACCTTCATATATGTTGGTAGAACTGTAAAATGGTACAACCACAGTGGGAAATGGTATGGCCCTTCTTTAAAAAGCTGGAAATAGGAATACCGTATGATCCAGCAATCCTACTACTAGGTATAGAGAAATAAAAGCAGGGACAACAGATATATGCACACCTATGTTCATCACAGCACTATTCACAATAGCAAAAAGATGGAAACAATCGAAAGGCCCATCAACAGAAGAATGAGTCGACAAAATATGGTATGTACACACAAGGGAATACTATGCAATGTAAAGCATAAGGATGAAGCTATGAAACATATCACAACATGGATATGTTTAGGGGATAGAGGACATTATGATTAATGAAATTAGTCAATCACAGAAGGACAAACACTGTATGGCACCACTACTGTAAAAAGTCAAGAGAAGGGTCTCACAAAAAAAAAAAAAAAAAAGATGGTTATCAGGGGTAGGTGAAGAAGGGAGGGGAAAGGAAAAAGAAAACAAAGAATTTGCTGACGATATTCAAAAATGGTTGCAGCAGTACATCAAAAAGGAACCCCCACAAAAAAAGCAGAATTCAGAAGATGTGTGTGGTAGTTAAGATTGTGTGTCTACTTGGCTGGGCTATGGATTTGAGAAGCTGGGCAGCTGGACGTAGTTCTTCCCAATGATGAGATTGTAATCACTTCCATGGTGGAATTCCATGGTGGAATTTGCAGCTAACTAGTTGTCTTCAGAGTACGGTCTATTCCCAGTACATAAGGAGAAGTTTTGAGAAAGGTCTTTAACTTTTTGACATACATTTGTTATTGTCATTAGGTGCTGTCAAGTGGGCTCCGACTCATAGCGACCCTCTGTACAACAGAACGAAACACTGTCTGGTCCTGTGCCACCCTCACAATCCTTGCTATCCTGAATATGGCTGAGTCTTCATCTCCAGTTGGACTTGAGCCAGTGGCCTGCCATGTTGCCCTACCAGTGTTGGAACTGAGCCATTTTACCTGCTGACCTTGGAGTGGTCAGCCTCAGCAGCCAGCAGCTCTCTGGGTTAGGAGATGCCTCTAGCTCCAGTGGTCCTGAGTCCTTCACCCAGGCCCTAGAGCCAGCATCCTGAATTTGGACTTCTAGCCTCCTAAACTGTAAGATAATAAATTCTTGTTTGTTAAAGCCATCTATCTGGTATTTCTGTTTTACCAGCACTGGAGAACCAAGACAATGTGGAACAAGGGACATCATTTCTGATATCAGATGGATCTTGGCTGAAAGCAAAGAAAACCAGAAAGATGTTTACCTGTGTTTTATTGACTTTGTCAAATACAAAGGCATTTGACTGTGTAGATTATAACATATTATAGATAACAATGTGAAAAGTGTGAATTCCAGAATTCTTAACTGTGGTCATGAGGAACCTGCACATAGACCAAGGGGTTGTTGTTCAAACAGAACAAGGGGACACTGTATGGTTTAAAATCAGGAGAGGTATGTCTCAGGGTTGTATCTTTTCACCATGTTTATTCTATCTGTCTGCTGAGAAAATAAACCAAGAAAATGGACTATATGAAGAAAAACACACCATCAGGAATTGAGGAAGACTCATTAACAACCTGCAATATGCAGACGACATAATCTTGCTTGCTGAAAGTGAAGATGACTTGAAGCACTTATGAAGATTAAAGACTACAGTCTGCAGTATGGATTATACTTCAACATAAAGAAAGTAAAAATCCTCACAACTGGACCAATAAGCAACAATATGATAAACAGAGAAAAGACTGAAGTTATCAAGGATTTCATTTTACTTAGAGCCACAATCAGTGCCCATGGAAGCAGCAGTCAAGAAATCAAATAATACATTGCATGGACAAATCTAAGAAAATTAAAAATCTGATGCATTACCTCCAAATACTAGAGATTTAGGAAGAATGAAATAGAAAATGAAATATTTATAAATCACAGGTAGTATAATACATAATCTTGCCTTCACACAGTGTAGATTAAATCAGCAAAGACTACAAGAAATTTTAAATGTCTTTAAGCTGTTCTCATGATTTGCATGATCATCATAAGTATAACCAAAAAAACACCACACCTGTAGCCATCAAGTCAATTCCGCCTCCTGGTTCCACCATGTGTGATAGAACAGGACTACGCACCATAGGGTGTCCTTGGCTGCAATCTTTACAGAAGCAGATTGCTGGGCCTTTCTTCCACAGAGTGGATTCAAACCGCCAACATTGAGGTTAGCAGCCCATGGAAAACCTCTTGTGCTACTCTGGCTCATTGTCATAAGCATACATCCACTCCTTACTTGTGTACAGGGTTAGGTTCCAAAGATTAAGTCGTGATGTGAAAATCAGTAAATTATGCAAAAATGGAGAATGATCACAACGCTACATCCTAAATCACATCATTGCATACCTGCCAAATCACATCATTACACACCTGCCAAATTTCATCATTGCATAAACTGTCAAACAACTGAGAATCCTGGCCCAGGCAAGTTGACACATAACCTTAACCATCACAGCCAGCATTACACTCGCCTTGATCCTCGGCACTTGTTACTGCCAGATGGACGTCATTAATGAGCAAAATATTTGGACAACAGATCTTTTCCTATTGTCATAAATGCAAAATTTTGGATAATGATATGATCAATATGTAGGAGGAGATGTACTCTTCTGACAATCATTGTTCATCAGGAAAGGACAAGAATGTATTTGCCAGAGTAAGTTTTTGTAGAGGCAAGGTATGAAAATGTCAGTGGTTAATGTGCTATCAATGAGCACCATCTCTTTCACGTGTGAGAGTCATGTGTTCACAGTTCTGCTAGACAGAAAGGAAACCAAGGCCCAGAGAAGCTGGGAGATGGGCCCTCAGTTGCTAACTGGTTGCAGTAGCAGGGTGGGACCTACCCCCATGATTCAGAGCAGGGATATCTTCCACCACAGTATGCCATTTCCTTGTGTCTTCCTTAAACACGGTTACAAATGTGTTCAACTAAATTCAGACTCCTTTAAAATATCACTATTTTTCAGTATTTCTGTGGCATAGCCTCCTTTTGAGACATTCCTGAGACTTGCTCTATGGAAGATTAAACACAACAGCACAGTGAAAGGCAGGTTGATCAGTTAGCTTGTCTGCAGAAGCAGTTGGGCCCCTTGACCATAAAGAGTTTGTTCCATGAGGATAATAAATGTTCAAATAACGCCTTGTCAGGAAAACCCTCCGATCTAAACAAAAGTTCAGCTCATCCCATGGGCCTCTTCTCATTACACTGCTCGAGAAATGTGCACAAAACCCTCCTCACTAAACCATCTTTTACCTGACACCTTCCTCCGGGCAAGAACTATTGGACTAAAGAGGCCCCCAGAGCCAAGTTTCCTCTCGTGTCTTATGGCTGAATGGCACCCTTTCACAGGGCCAGTGGGAGTATTGACAGAAGCTGCAGCACGGGACATGCCACAGTCACTAGGAGAGACCATTTCCTCTTGTCTGAAAAGACATAGCACAAACCTTCTGCATTCTAAAAGCACAAAAGTTACGCAGGCACATTTCTTCTAAAGCATTTATAAAACTGCTTTTCTTTGTATGTATCATTTCATTTTTTATATTGCTCCTAGCTGCATTTGATCTTTTCAGAGTTTGAATTTTCCAGGGAAAGTATTCTTGGTAAAAGTTGACTTGAAAAGAAATGGATGTATTGAGAACTGCATCACTGATTTAAGAGTGCACCACTTTCTGGACTGGAATCAGGGGCCACTGGTCCTAGTTCGGCTGTCTCTCTTACACCAAGCTAGCACAACTTACCTTCCTGCCTGCTTGCTTAAAGAAAGACAAAATGATTTAGACGCATACATACACATATATGTGTACCACCCATATAAACATTTGTAGCTTTATATTCCTGGTATGTGTCTATCTCCTGTTAGATATTTTAAATGATTTTAGACTGAAAGGCATTTCTGACTTTAAAATTATATGGACTGATAAATAAATGATGGCATATCCATATGTCATACATAGAAGCCACTGGAAAGGATGTTGTAGATTATCAATTTATTGAAGTGGAAATATGGTTATAATATGTTGCTTAATGATGAAATCAAGTAACAACATCATTGTATAATGTATATACATATACGTATACACACTTACAACAGGGTTCTGTTCCAACAATTCTATCCTAAGTCAATTCTGACGTAAGTCGAATACCTCATTTATTTTTGTTTTCATTATTATCGTCTTTTATTATCAGTATCTTTATGAATCTGATCTTTGTCTTTTGGGGGGTTGGAAATATTACATATAAATGTATAGAAATGTTTTAATACATACATATATATATGTTACTAATGATAAGATATTTAAAAAACATACATTTTGTCCTAACTCAAAGGCATGTGTGCGTATTTTTTCAGTATTTATTTCATTTTTGGAAAACATAGAAAAATGTCTGGAAAATTAAACAACAAAATGTTAACAGTGATCATACAATGGTGTGGGATCATGCTTGACCATCGTCCAGTTATTTCCTTCTGTTTGTCTCCCTGTCTGTCTGTCTTCCCTTTCTATTTTGCTTACCCATATTTTCTAATTTTTCTCTAACAAACACCTATTATTGTATAATACTTTAAAAGATTTGAAAAATTACTAATCATTTCCAAGAAGCAAAAGCAATGAGTTCTAGGAAAAGATAAAGTAAAATAGAAGTTGTTAGAAACACCTGCAAAACCACCACGTGCTGCCCACCAGAAAAGAGAGGACAGAGCCGTGCGTTCTGAAGGGTAGCTGAGCCCCCGTGGTGAGCTAAGCAGAATCAGGACAACCCAGGCCACATCACCAACACCTGCACCTCCCTCCAACACAGCAACACCAAGCATACCACTGCCTCCTCCAAAACGAGAAGTCATGAGTCACTGCATATATGTATACATTTTATAAAAATGTCTCAGTGGGTTTACCACACATTGCAAAAAAATTCTGTAGGAATTTATGAATATTTATAAGTATGTCTAGCTTACTATACAATTACTCTTTTTCTTAGTGTTTTGCACTTCATTTTGAAAAGCTTCGAAAGAATTTAAAGGTAGGCAATATTGCCAATATAAGCAATTGCTTCTACAGTTTATGGCATTAGCCACAAGAAGTTACTAAAAAATATCCTGTCCAAACTAGAGACTGACCTGACCAGAAAAAAAAAAAAAAAGCAATGGTAGTGAAACATTCTTTTACAAATCCAGCAGGGACCCAGAGATAGAGATAGTGTCAAAGACAAAGAATAAATTAAACCAAACATTCCTTTTTCATTTTTTTCCACATTCCTGAAATAATAACGAGGGAAGGGATGAGAGTCAAGAAATCCTCAGCCATTCCTGCTTTCAGGTTTACTCCTGGTATAAAAACGCATGTTTGGTTCACTCATTAGCTTGAGCTACTCATTAGCCTGAGCTAAGCTGGTCATTTACAGTGGGTGAAACATCATTTTGCACTGTGTAAACCTGACAACATGTCGCCTTCTCATTCAACTGCAACAAACTTTAGACCAAAAGTTCACCAAAAATCATATAATTGGGTTGAATTGTCTCCAGTAAAGAAAATATTTTAAAATATTAAAGTTTTGTTTGGGCTATAGTCAGACATTGGTCATTAGCTAAGAAAGAAATGCATATGGAGCTCAAATCAATTTTTAAAAACTCCTTGCCATCTAGTAGATTCCAACTCACAGCAACACCCATTGGATTTGCAAGGCTGTCAATTTTTACAGAAGTAGATTGTCTCATCTTCCGCCCACAGAGCAGCTGGTGGATTTGAACCACTGATCTTCCAGTTAGCAGCCAAATGCCTCAACCACTATGCCACCAGCGCTCCTTTCAAATCAATTACAAGCTCATAATTCATAAAGCATCTCATTTTGGTTGAACTCTGGAAATAGATACTTTGATTAACTGATTTCTATAACTAAGTGATAATTATGCAATGTAATAATTAAGTAATTTGCTCAACAAGTACTGGATGCCCAGTCCGCTCCCACAGTGCGTGGTTGCTGAGTCACAGGCCAACTCAATAGCAGCTAACAATTACATCCCACTGCCTCTAGGCTCTAGGGATGAAGTTTAAACCAGACAAGTAAAGAATATGCCCTCAAATGCTTACACTGTAGTAGGAACAAGAAAAATAATAACAGTATAATAAACTATGATTGATGTATTCACAGATTTCTCTAGAATTTTTTTCCAATCTCTGGTAAACTCACTCAGACGTTTTTCCCAAAATATATGCTAATGCATGATGACTAATGAAAGGCACAGAACACTTGATGTCTCTTTCCCGGGGAGAATTAATCCATTCTTCATTTTTCTTAAACTCTATATTTATTGGAACTTGTAGAGTAGCTGTCACATGAAAAGAGAAATTTGAATGTCAAGTAAAATTTTCTGTAAAGGTAAATTCTGACCAATCTAATAACTGAATAATTCTTTGCTATACAGGGAGAGTCTCATCATATGAATTGCAAGAAAAAATCTCTTCCAAATCTAAGATCTTTCAAATTCACAGAAAGTGCACATGGAGCTAAAGATGGAAAGCATATGATGACAACACGGTTATTCGATTTAACAGACACATGGAATCAGTCAGATGGTGCAGGAGAAACGCAATCACATTTGGGCAGGCAGATTGGATTCTCGAAGAATTGAAAAGTCTGAATAATATATATTAAACCAGATATTAAAACTCATCAGTTTACCAAAGGTTTTTATGAAGGAAAGTTGAGTGGTTCACCTTCAACATGAGGCCCAGGGCAGCAGGGGTTTTTGAGTGGTTGATGACACATCATGCATGCTATCAGTAAATGGCCATTTAACTGCTGAAGGATTCCAGTTTCTAATCATTTTATGCAAAGAAATAATGCACAAAATGAAAATAAACCAAAAAAGAAATGGCAAGGAATCTAAACCAAAGTCCACATTTTTGGCACAAACTTTCTGTCCTCAATTTTTAAATTACTTTCCCAGTTTCCCTGGACTACAAAGCTTGGGCTTCTTTTAATTCTAGCCTCCAATCTTTTGGGCCCTAAATCCAAGCACTCCCTATCCTTGACCTCTCAGATGGGGTCTTTGGTGTTGGGAACCATTGACTTGGCTCCAACGCATGGCAGCCTTACATCCAACAGCATGAAACACTGCCTAGCCCTGTGCCACCTTCATGACCAATGGTATGTGTCAGCCCGTTGCTGCGGCCATTGGGCCAGTCCACATCACTGAGGGTTTACCTTGTTCTCGCTGACCTTCTACTTCACCAACATGAGGTCATTTTCTGGTGACAGGTCTTTCCTGATGACAGGGGCAAAGTAAGCTAGTCGCGGTCTCATCATCCTCACTTCTAAGGAGCATTCTGGTTGTGTTTCTTCTAGAGCATCTCAGAACTTCACTGTTCACACACTGGTCCAGGAGTTTGTGTCTGCCAGACAGCATTCTGTCACCATCTCCTAACTTTGCTTCTGAAAGCTACATACCCTCCAATACATCCCTTTCACTGCTGCTAGGTTATTTTTCACATACCAATTTCATTAGGTCATCTTCTGGTTCTAGAATATGCAATAGCTCCTATTGCCTGCTAAAGCAAAGCCACCTTTCTGCACTGGGCAATCGAGACTGCAATTAACTGGCTCTGACTTGCTTCTAAACAGCAGGGCCATGCAGCCCAGTGGAAGAGCCTGGCTTTGATACTGGTGGACCTTCATTTTCATCCCAGCTCTGCTACTTCCTCCCTATGTGATCTTGAGTGAATGACTTAAATTCTTGGAGCCCCAGCAAACTCATTGGTAAAATGGGAATAGTAAAACCTATCTTACCAGGTTATGATGGAGATTTAACAAAGTATCTAACATATGGGTTGGTATCTGGTAGCCCATTTATACTTTCATTCCTTTATTCCAAAACTGGACCCACCACCTCTCCTATTCCCTACCTCTCAAAATCCAAACTGCCTTTCAAGGTCCACCTTGAGAAATCTTCTCCCTAAAACTTTTCCATATTCACACCAACCAATAAGACAAATGGTTTTTTGATTGGCAAAAACTATGTTTATCTACTAGAAGATGCTAGCCTCTTTGATCAAGATAATCATGCCAATTTGAAAACAGATTTAAAAAAAAGAAACAATACACCTCGTAGGTAGGAAGGAAAGCTAGGCAGGGATAAGTGTCACTAAGGTAGAACCCCCTCACATTCAGCCAAAAGATTTCCCTGACCCTGGGAATTTACACAATTCCTCTGTATTCCACGATTTCAAAGTCATTTTGTTTTCTACCAATTGTTCTCTGATTATGTTATGTACATTGGTCTTTTTGCTGTTACAGTCTATAAGCTTTTCATAAAGAAGAGAAACGTCATTTTACTTTTTTGAAAATCCTGTAGCAGCATTTAGCACAGTTAGCACAGATTATTTAAGTCCTCAATAAACTGATGGGAGGATGGATTGATGGATGAATGCATGGAAGGATGGATGGAAAACTTCTTATTGCTCACGGAAAAAGACATTAAAGAATGCATTATGCATAACTAGTATCAAAGCGTGCTTTGTAGCTGACTGGATTTTTTAGGCAATGCCTTAAAATCATATACCAGCATAATGCATGTGTTCCCTTGATGTATTTTGACAGTCCACATATGCTGCTCAATGATGTGAGAAACTACACCAGGACGATGACTAACTTTACGTATGCTTTCTGAACAGAAACATTTAAGAACTTCACCAATTTTAAATGGGTTATATAACATGCATTTGTTTTATGGTCTGTCTTGGGTATAAATAAAATCCACAACATATTTTCCAAGGAACTATCCAAGATTTTGATTAAGAATTCTTAGAAGAGAAAAATAAAGATGTTATAGCAAAAAGATGAAATCTAAAACTTTTAAAGTGGAAGAGATTTTTAACTAAGTAATAACATCTTACTGACATTTCTTGCCCTGTTTTATATATAAGTCTTTTCCAAATGGATATTTACCACCAGGCAGATTATTAACGGAACACAAGAAATGATCAATATTTCTCTCAGTCTCTTCTCCAACAAAAGAACAAGAATTTCTATCTTTTCCCCTTTGGCTTTAGGTTATATAATCCATACACTTGCAAGAACCATACTGGCCTTTTTCATCATCACCAGTGTCATAGTACTCAGTAAACAAGGTAAGCAAGGGTCAACTTGTGCTTACTTCCTCATCTGTACTGAACAATTTTACTTCTTTTTTTACCACATGAAAGATTCTGCTTCTAGGTACGGCTGTTATCTGTCTCTTTCAAAACCCCACAGTATCTCATGTAGAATCAAAGCTTCTTTTCAAACATACAATCCTTGAAAGGGTTGGAGCACCCAGTAAACAAGGTAAGCACAGGCTTACTTGTGCTTACTTACTAATGTGCAGTGAAAAGCATGTGGAACGGCTCACTGCAGGTTAATAGGTAAGCACAAGTAAGCCCAGGCTTACCTTACTTATCAGGTAATCCGGCCCAGCTTGTAGCAAACAAAGTCGTCAAGGTTTATGTAAAGCATGTCAAAGTGACTGCCGACTGCACTGATTTTCAATACAGCAAATGACCCAATAAGGCACATAACCTAGATGGATGTTCTAAAAACCATGGCTCTAATTTTAGGAGAGCCCCAAACATGGCTTTTCTGTGCTTTTCCATGCCTGGAGGCAAAAATTAATCCAGGACTTTGTGTCTTCCTCACCAGAAAGAAGGGACTGATCCCAAACTTTGGCCTCTGGCTGTGCCTGATATCCAGATGAAATATTGGAGTAGAGGGAACTGCCCCTTGGAAACTTCCCATCTCTCAACATCTCTGCCTGCTGCCTGACTAGACATGTCAGTCAACAGGCCCCATGCTTTCCACTACAGGCCATGGTTAGGAAAAACCTAATAAAATACCTCCTTCCAAGTGGAAGCTACTGGGAGGGACTATTTGGGACCAGGGAGCCTTGCTAGCAAATCTCAAATAGCGCCTTATCGTCTATCTTTTTTCAGAGTAGAGGTAGAGTATCTTTACTGGAAAATTATTTCCATCAAAACCAGTCCTTATTCACATTCCCAGCTGTCTAAACTGCACCGGTAACCTAAATGCTGATGATTATTACGTCTCGTTTATTTATGGAATCAACAAATATCAGTGAGGGCCCACTCTGTATCAGACTCTGAGCAGGATACTGAAGAGAAACCCGTGGTGCTGCCTTTTAGAGACTATGAGAAATAACAGGAAGGAACAAGTCTAACAGGCAGGAGGAGGAGATGAGGATAAGGAAAGTATAGGTTGCCATGGAAGCAGACAGAGGGGGCTAATTTAGGTCAGAGACAAGGGAAGTCCACCTGGAAGAGGTGACTTATGAGTAGGAATAAACTCAATGGAAGGGTGTGGGGAAGACTTCAGGGAAAGGAGACAAAGAGTTTTCCGAGCAGAGAGACAGCCCGTGCAAAGACTTAAAGGGAGAATAAGGTATGTGATGTCAACAGAATTTTAAAAGTGCTCAGTAGTTTCGACTTGAGGTGGGAAGTGGGGAAGTGGGGAAGAAGGTAAGACACAGGTTAGGGGAGTCTCCTGAGCCAGGAAATGAATTTGTAGTCCATCCCAAGGCCAAGAGGAAACAATAGTGAGGATTTAAAAGGCAGGATTTTAAACAGCCTGGATTTATGTGTGTTACAATGGGCACATGCATACTGTGTGCTATGGCCATGTGGAATGCTAAATTATATTCTACACACATCAACTGGGGTGTAGAGAATGGCCAATTGATCTGGATTTAACCTTTCTCAAGGAAGTCTAGGTAACACTGAAGCAGCAAAGAGTCATGAACAAAGAAAGTTCACTACACATCAATTACCAGACAAGAAAAAAAAAAAATCCACAAGCAAGGTGTGGGTGGTTGTGTCTTCTCCAGTGGGGGCAGTTAGCAATAAAGACAAGCAAGGGATCCAATGAGAGCACCTGTAATGGCACAAAACTGTCCTAATCTCACTTCTAGAGCTGTTCTCACAGAACTCCACACAAGGCAAAAAATACAAAATCCCACTGCTGTCAAGTGGTATCCAACTCATGGCGACTACTCCTTGGCTTTCCAAGGTGGTATCACTATGGAAGTAGATTGCCCAACCTTCCTTCTGAGGTGTGGCTGGTGGGTTTGAACCGCCAGCCTTCTGGTTAGCAGTCAAATGTCTTAGGCACTATGCCACCAGAGCTCCTAGGCAAAAAGTAGCGTGACCTTAATCTTGTGATTTATCCTTCTTCTCAAAGGGAGTCAGGTTAAGGTGTTGCAACAAGCATGGGCTTTGGAGTCAACAGGCCTGAATGTGAATCTGTTTTATTTCCACAAGTTTTCAGAGTTTAGTGGTCACAATTACTACCTCAGAGGAGACTTTTGAGGAGTAAGTGAGAGCATACATGGACGGTCCCCACCATAAACAAATCAACAAACAGCCGAACTAGTTGCCAACGAGTTGATTTCGACTCATGGTAAGCTCATCGTGTCAGAGCAGAACTGTGCTCAGTACAGTTTTCAAGGCTGTGATCTTTCGGAAGCAGATGACCAGCATCTTCTTTAGAGACACATCTGGGTGACTTTGCACTGCCAGCCTTTCAGTGCCACCCAGGGACCCCTGTGTGCATCAGCAGACATCTCCCTAAGAGGTGGTTCTCCCTATGATACAGTGGCAGTTAGGCTCAGCATCAGGCCAGACAAGAAGGTGCAGATGACAGGGGCTGTCCTCCAGCCAGAACGAGGCTTTGGAAGGAAGGACCGGATGCTCTCGATTCTCTGCTCCTCAGGCAGCGGCGCCTCAGGAGCAACCGTGCTGACTCCGAATTCCTCAAGTAGCAGAAAGTAAATAAAAGTTCCTGGCTTGAGGCCATGAACTTGGCTCTTATTTCACAGTTGACGTTCACACAGATAGCAGGAATAGGACAATTCATGAAGTACCTGTGAGTAGCCTTTGTTTTCCCACAATGAAAATATAATGAAGATGTCAGTATGTGTGTATTTGTGTGGGAAAGAAAGACAGAGACAGAGACAGAGACAATGAGAATTCTTGTGTGGCACAGAGCCACTGAATTAGGTGGCTGGCCGGGTCCTCCTGTGGCATAAAAATAAAAAATTAAGAAAAAAACAAACTTACTGCTATGGACTCATTTCCGACTCATCGCGACCCCTCCTTGAGTGTCTGAGGTGGTATCTCTACGGAAGTAGACTGCCCAGTCTTTTTTTTTTCCAAGGAGTGGCTGGTGGGTTTGAACCACAAGCCTTCTGGTTAGCAGTCAAATGCTTTAAGTACTATGCCACCAGAACTGTTCCATTAATTCTGGAATTCCTGGTCAGATGACAGAAAGCTGATTCTCCATTCCATGTTGTTATTCTTACTGTATTCCCAGTAAGTCCATAATTCCCACTTTGAGTACTGCTTGATGCATTTGTGTGGAAGTCTGTCAGGACAGGGCACTCATGTGTCTGATGTCCTCTCTCTCTCCTCTCTCTGGTCTAATCTCAGTCAACACTGCTGCTCCTTGTGGGAGCACGAGGTGCCCAGCACCTAAAATAGACGATGCATTGCTTCCTCAAAGAGCAGCGTAAGCCAAATGAGCTGGGGACCCAAGTGAGCCATGTCTGTGAGCACGTATGGGTCAGAGGGGCTTTCTTTACATTCTAAGAAGAAAGGACAGCACCCAGAACGTGTTTGCCGAATAACTTGATTAAAGGCAATCATGAACGCGCCTGCTATTATCTGAGCTTTATTCCTCCCCAAAGCTGCGACATGCTCCATCAGCACCCAGTCCTACCAACAGCCTCTGGAAGTTCCCCATGAGCCATGAAAAGATAACCTGATCCTTGTTTGATAAACGACTCGGACAACCATCACTTGTCCTAACAATTTAAGAGCAAGAGCCTAAAACAGTGTGAAACAAGAGGGAAAAATTTACATGAACCCTAATTCCTTCTAGGAAGGAAACTGGATCTTTTCATGAAAAATCCCTTTGGATAGAAGGCCAGACCCTGTCCACAGGGTGTCTTAATTTGGGTGCAACAGTTCAGTGCTAGACAAGATGATGCATGTAAGCAGCTGGGGAGAAGAGAGAAGAGAACAAGGAGGGTGGCCCCCGACATCATGGAAGGTGGCCCCTGATACTGTGCAAGGTGACACTTTCTCATGAACCCTCCAAATCCTCGACAGAATTAAAACTTACCAAGTGCTTGAAGAGAAGGGCATTTGTATGGAAAATGAGAAGGAGCTTTGCACCATGTTTTTTTATGGGGTGAAATCAAAGTAATGAGCTTGGGAACAGGGGCTGCAGAGAGTAGCACAGGGGAAGTGTTGATTGGAAAGCCCTGGAACTGGGGCCAGCACAGTTTAACCCGATCTTTAATGGACTGGTACCTGATGACATCTGGATAACACACATTTTGATTAGTGGCCAGTGAATATCAGTTTATCAGCTAGAGATTTCATCTACAAGCAATATGCTGCACTTAGTTTACAATTATACATAAAACATGTAAAGTTATAGGGTCTATGGCTCTGTTGCTTGGGTGATGGACATGCATAAAGCCACTTTCAAAGGAGGGTGTCACATAAAAAGAGTTTGTTTGACATACCAGCAATTCCTAAGTCATTTTCCCTAATTGATTAAAGGACATCGGTTGCTGATCTCCACTTACACCATAAAGAGAAACTGAAGTTCACCTGAGACACACAGCTGACCTCTGGAGCTAGTGGCTAGTGGCAAGGGTTCCTACATGGAACAGTCTTTACTCAATAGTCAACAACATAATTTTCCAAATATTTCAAGTCATGAAAGATCAGCTCACCCTCTACTAATAACTTTATTTCCAGCCCCTTCTAAGAAAATCCAGCCTGTGAAGCAGACCAGACAATGTACTGACTATTGAAGGGTAATTTAGGAAGCATCAGCTAGTAGTTCAATCCCATCCCTGAACAAGACAAAGAACAAAAGGCCTCAGCCACCAACTCAAGATGGCACACGCATTAGCGATTCTAAGGCCAACCTAATAAAGAAGGTCAGAGCAAAAGGAGGGAAGAAGGGAACTGATAGTGAAGGAGAAGAAATGAGAGGAGCTTCTTGGACAGAATCAGTGGACACCCAAACAGGTTGTCAAGCTGAGTCCCTTTTCAGGCAGACGTTGAACACTGTGAGATTCCTGCATGAAATGCCTTCCACGTCAATCCTGCAACTATCAGCATCTCCCGTTAATAGAACCTAAAAGCATCCTTTAGCAAGGATATAAATTTGGACACCCACTCCCGTCCCCAAGCAAAGATTGTTCAATCAGGGTGGTTTCTCCTCTATAAAACACACTAGCATAGCCTACATAGCTATTGGACCCAAAACGGCTTCTGTAACTTATTTATTTATCTGTTCTGCTGCAAGTTCCAGAAATCAAAATTAACTTTCCCTAGGGAGCACCTGGCTCCTCGTCTTTCCTCCCGCTTGTTAAAGAGGCCAGGAGTGGGGGCAGACAGTGGACTCACCATTTGGTTGCCGTACCAGTACAGGGACGACCCCTTCAGCACCACCCAGAACTTTTTCCATTTGTTGCTTAGGAAAGTTCCCTTTTCCTTTTTCTTATACAGCCACCCTTGGCAGTCAGCATGTCCCAGATCTTTACAAGACACCCTTCTCCGACTCATAGCGAAAAAACCTGCAACAATGACACGAAGAGGAAGATAAACTATCAGGCTCCATTAAGGGACAGAGCTAACCGTAACTTTTCATTGTTGACCTCCTGGTAGTTAGATTTTTCACATAGGAGATTTATGCAAAGTACATGCAAAAAGAAAGCCCTTTATCTGTTCATTTGTAAGCATTCATTTAGTGCTTAGATGGTAGGAGATGTGGCAAAGGAATGGTGCAAGTGTTATTCTAAGAATATCATTCAACAAAAAGAAGTTGGAAAATTAAAATCACTCTGCTGGCCGGCACAGCACGGCTCCGCAGCTCCTTCAAACCATAATAGCTGTAGTTATGCAACAGATGTTGAAGGGTTAATGCCCACCAAAAACCACAACCACGTCCTG
>NW_006922168.1:103607-105112 GCF_000298275.1 Orycteropus afer afer
AAAAAAAAAAAAAAAAAAAAACCCTCTTTGAAATGTTAAAAAAGCAAAGATGTCAGTTTGAGAACTGAGATGTCTGACCCAAGCCATGGTATTTTCAGTTGCCTCATATGTATGCGAAAGCTGAACAATGAATAAAGAAGACTGCAGAAAATTTGATGCATTTGAATTGTGTTGTGGGCAAGGAATATTGAATGTACTGTGAACTGCTAGAAGAAGGAACAATCTGTCTTAGAGGAAACAGAGCTGGAATGCTCCTTGGAAGGGAGAATGGCCAGACTTTGTCTTTTGTACTTCGGTCATGTATTCAGAAGGGACCAGTCCCTGGAGAAAGATACCATGCTTGAAAAAACAGAGAGTCAGTGGAAAAGGGGGAAACCCTCAACAAGATGAACTGACACAATGGCTGCAACTATGGGCTTAAGCATAGCAATGATTGCGAGGATGGTGCAGGAGCAGGCAATATTTTGTTGTGTTGCACATAGGGCTGCTTTGAGTGAGAACTGACTTGATGGCACTTGACAACAACAAGATGAATTTATCTTCTAATTTTTCTATATTGTATCTTTTTCAGCATTAGATTTTTTTTTAATTTGAAGTTTCAATTTGCAGAACTGTTAGTGGGAGAGTTTTCTTCTCCCTCTCTCTTTCTCTCTCTCCCCTTCTTTCTGTGTGTGTGTGTATGTGTGTGTGTATTTTGTGTGTTGGTCTTTCCTCTTCCCCTCCACTTCGTACTCATGCTTCCATCATTAGTGGTTCAGAAGTTCCCTCCATTTTATATAAAATCAATCTGACAATCACAGGTCTTATAGCAGTCATGGAGAATATTCTACACCTAGTCAATGACCCAACTGGAGACTAGCTTCAGGTCCAGATTTTGAGGTTGTGTATGTATTTCTTTCTTCCTTAGGCCCACAGTTGACTAAATCTGTAATCACAGACACTAGTTTGCAACAATTTTCTCTTTATCTTTAGCTCCTTTCACGAATTGGGTAGCCTCCGTTTGCCACCATCATGAAGCAGTGAAGACAGCCCTCTCCATACTGAGGCACGATGAGTTGGAATCAACTCAATGGCAGTAGGTTTATGATGCCTTACTAGTGCCTGGAACACAGTAGATTCAACAAATTTCTAGAAAGTCCTCTATGGCTCAATTACTCTGAGCTGCAAATAACTCTATCGATAAAAACATCAGCAGAATTAAGCAACATAGCATTTGCTCCAATACATAACTCACCTCAAAAGTGGCATATCCAGAGAGCCAATCTCCAGAGCTTGTCTGAAACTAAATTTCAACCCACCCGGAGAGATGACTGTGATGGTTATGTTTGTGTGTCAACTTGGCTGGGCCTGGTTGAGTGGCTGGGCAGCTGGTGGTAGTTATTCCCCATGATGAGATTGGCAATCATCTCCATGGTGGGATCTACCACAAGCCTCTGAGTAGCTGCCTTTGGGATGTAGTCTGCTTCCTGTATATAAGGAGAAGCCTTGGGAATGGTCTCTAGCCT
>NW_006922168.1:105217-115447 GCF_000298275.1 Orycteropus afer afer
ACTGTGCCTTTTTACTTGTCAACCTTGGGGCTTCTCAGCCTCAGCAGCCAGCAGCTGTCTGAGTGAAGAAACGCCTCTAGCTCCAGTGGGCTGGGAGCAGGAGGCAGAGCTGGACCCCAAGGTTGAGGGGCTTTCACCCAACCCCTAGAGCCTGGCACTTTGAACTTGGACTTAAAGCCTCCAAATTGAAAGAATAAACTCCTGTTTGTTAAGGCCATCCCATTTGTGGTATATTCTTGTAAGAGCGGTACTAGGTAACCCGAACAATGACCTTTGGTATTTCCTTGAAGGTAAAAGGGACTTTTGCTGAACAAATTTGAAAAACTGTTTCTTAAAAAAATCATGGTAGCTTTCTCCAATATGCTGTTCCTACCCTGCCCTCCAAGAGCCGAGAATCTAGAACCCAAGAAATAAAGAATTAATGAGAGATTAAAAAACACAGCAAAAGTTTTTCAGTGGTTGCTAGCTCAGCCCACCCTATCAGGTAATTCCCCAAAAGACTGTCATGCACATCTCCACTAGAAGTCCAGCTTGGTACAGCAAATGTGCTAAACAGCTCCTGAATTTTCTTTGTGTCACACATGTATAGGGCAACTAGAATGATTATTTCAGTGTAGGGTTATGTAGACATTTCCAAAGACATAAACTGGCAGAACTTCAGCTCTTTTACATTGATCACACATGTGAACAACAAAGTTCTCATTTCATCCCTGGATATAGGCACATGTCATAGATAGGCACATGACAGAAGCACAGAGATGGAATGAGGGGTGGAGCCACTTGCATGGGGGCAGAAATCAGGCCCAGGTGGTTCACTGCATATAAAGACCTAGCACAAAGGGGCTTTGCCATAAATGCTTCAGGAGTAATGAATGCAGAACACTTTTATGAAACAGACATACCAAGTACCAGTGTCCTATTAGACAGAGCATCCCAGGGGCGAGAGTCCAGGCTATAGCAAATACTTGACCCAGTGCCAGGAGTCAACATTCAGTCACATCCACAGGACTTTTTTCATTAGCATGGAAACTGAGGAGCATAAACCTTATGCATCGACTTCTGTTTCAGGAAAACATTTCCACTTGACATTTTATTTTCAGGCAGCATTCTAATGAAGGAATTTCATTTTAAACATTCTTCAGGGAACATCATAATGAAGATTTATCTAAGATAATTTTGCCATTTCTTCCACACAAGGGCCTGAAACCAAGAAAGTTCAGGAGTTTTGGGTAAAGGAATCATGTGCGAGAAGACAAGAGATGATCTGTCACTTTCCCTCTGAGCTTTGTCCTCTTTAAAATAAGCCCATTTCCCTTTCTTATCTAAAACATTCTGTTACTAAAATATAAGACCAGAGAATGTTCTACTCAAACCTGTAAGGTCCATAGATATTAGTCCTCATGTGTTTATTTTAGTTAGAAACTAATCATAAAAGAAAACTAAGTGATGCAGTGATTTAGTACATAGTATATAAGGTCTCTATGAGTTGGAGCTGACTCAATGGCACCTGAAAACTACAACTTTGTTATCAGCACAGTATGATACAAGGGAAAGCCTTATAAATATGAAGGATACTGCATAAATGTACACTTAGAGATGTTTATGGATTGTGTCAAATCTAATAATATTGAAAATTCCCTCAACAAGCTTAAAACCCGAATCTTAAATGTAACTGTATTAGTTCTTTCTTTCTGACCACAGTTGGGTAAATTATGGTTTTTGTTTATTCTACAAATGGGCATTGTACAGTGGCAAGCAAGCTCTCACACAGCTTAGAGTCAAACATGGAAGACAGATCATGAAACATGGATAATGAAGGCAGCATATAAGTGGTATGTTGCTGCTAGCTGCTGTCTGACTTATGGTGACCACATGTGTGCAGAGTGGAACCGATCTGTGAGGATTTCAAGACCATGGCCTCTTGGAAGCAGATTGCCAGGCCTGTCTCCCAAGGAGCTTCTGAGTGGATTTGGAAGGCAACCTGTCACTAGCAGTTGAGATGTTTAAACCTGTGAAATTTACCATAAGGTTAATGGGAAGTCATTGAACGGATGTAAGCAGATGAGTGGAAAGATCAAATGTGCGTTTAAGAAAATCACTCTGGCTGTGGAGCGACAGATTGGAGGGGACAGAGGCAGAGGCAGAAAAGCCAGGGAGCAAAGGAAGAGCAAGTGCTGTGCTGTGAGAACGGAGGGTTAGTTAGGAGGTACCAGCTACCGGTTGCCCTCCAGTCAATTCCGACTCACGGTGACGCCATGCGTGTCAGAGCGGAACTGTGCCTCACAGGGTTTTCAAGGACTGCTCTTTCAGAACAGACCAGACCTGTCTCCTGAGGCACCTCTGGGTGGACTCCACCCTCCAATATTCCTGTTAACAGCCAAGATCATTACCATTTGCACCACTCAGGGAATCCTGCTTATGGAGTGGAGTAAAAGGTGGTGAGTTAATACTTTTGTTTCTATGTGATGCTTTTACTTTGACAATTCTGCTGTTTCCTTCAGAGGAGAGGGGGAAGAAACTGTCTGGTAACAACCAATTCAGCTTAATGGAAAAGGACAATGCTATTCTAGTGCAGAGAGGATAGAATGTTAAGTGCTTCCCATCTAGTTTCTTGAGTAGTTTTATGAGCACCATGACCATATCAACCTCAATGATACTCTCAGACTAGGATTAACAGAAGTGCCTTCAAAATATCTTCTTCCCACCACCTGTCAAGCTTGTTCTCTCTGTACCCCAGCACCAAGCTCAGTGCCTAACACCTATAGCTCAAGACACATTAGTTTAGTGGAAATGAGGTGTAATTCGGGATGTGATTAGGTCAAATGAGTCAAACCTACTGAAGCTGCCTAGCATAAAAATAGGTCCCCTATACTACATGGTATTGAGAGAATAAATGACAGCAGAAAATTGAACTAATTTTCTGAATGGAAAGATAAAGTAGAGTAACTGTGGAAAAACAGCTGGAAGACATGTAAGAGAGGTATTAAGCAATTGAGCCCAGGCTCGGGTGGCTGTGAGGTAAAAATAACAGATAAACAGCCAGCAGAGGAGAGGAGAGTGGGCTGATTGAAACAGGAGTACAGGAGAGCCCCTGAGATGAGCAAGACCCATGAATTACCAGCGTTCCCACTAATAAGAACAGAACTCACTTGTACCCTGGTTCAACCGGCAAACCAAAAACACCAAACTCACTGCCCTCGAGTCAATTCCAACCCATAGCAACCCCTCCTTGGGTTTCCAAGGTGGTATCTGTACGGAAGTAGATTGCCCAGTCTTCCTTCCGAGGAGTGACTGGCTGGTGTGTTTGAACCTCCAGCCTTCTGGTTAGCAGTCAAAGGCACTACACCACCAGAGCTCCTGGTTTAACCAGCAGTGGGTTACATATCACAGCTGTAACAGGTCTAGATTGGGAACTACACAAATGATATGTAAATCATTTGATGATCTCATCCACATCCTTTGTTCCAACACTCTGGGTTATTCTTTCTTTTTAGATTTTCACTTGTATAAAATTGCAACTAAAGCCCCAGTTCCTGCCTAGTACAGGGCCTGATCCATGAGAGTGTGAGGGTCAGCAGTCAGTGAAGAGTACATGAATATTTGGACAAATGGATGAATGAATGATTGGTTTGTTTCAAGTGCTTAGGTGCTCTATTGTTACACTGATTACTGTTTCCTCTTAAATCTTCCAACTGGAAGGTTGCATTAATAGAGACATTGAACACTGCATTCCCTTTCATGAGGATGCAACGTTCCTATTTCCTCCTTTTCATATCTTTGTTCCATATAACACTCCCACATGCCTAGGATCACATGCAGATTTTTCTTTTAAAAAATTGTTTCATAAACCTTACACCATTGTGAACATTAGCCTTCTTGACTCTATGTTCACAGATATATGATGCCCATTTGCTTTTGGCCTTGACCATATGAGCCTCCTTTAGCATCCTGTACATACACTTACACATTTATCTGATTTAAGCAAAGGCCCCCATTGCAGTCATATGTGTTCTCTTAGTTGTTCCTCTTTATCTTTCTTGTGATTATTCATATTTCTATTGTCCAACCACCCACTCTTTCATGTCTAAGGGATCATTCCTTATTTCCTCACATGTTACACTGTGCTTTTCCTAGGGAATATAACTAACTATAATTGGTGTTTTTCATTTTAGTGTTATCATCCTGTTTCCCAAAGTTCCCACCATTTCCTCATCACTAACAAGTCTTCCCTCCTTATTTAGAATTTGCACCAGAATTCAAGGGCTCACATTGCCTTCTCTATTTCTGGGATATGAAATTGTTAGCAAGGCAAGCAGAGAATTTAGCAGCTGCCCTGTTTTTCCTGAAGAGTCTTTTCCAGGCACTGCCTGGTTAACTCTGTTTCCTCATCACTATGGCTGCCACCTGCACTGACTCCTAATTTCCACTTCTAATTTGCATCGGGAAAGCACAGTCCACATTCCTTATCTGACCAGGAAGTCTGTACTGTATTCTCCTGACCCACCACTTCTGCTTCTGCTTTTAGCTCTGCTCCAAAAACTCTCCCCTATGCTCCATCATGAAGTCATTAGCTTTGCAACAAGACACACACAATCCAATTCCACCCTGCCCTGAATCTCTCTCTATTAGAAGGATCATTCTGCCAGTATCATAATTGCTCCTTGCATAAGTTTCCTCATCTATTTAATAGGGATAATATACTAGCTCAAGTTACTATTTTAGGGAAGCTAATGACTATAAAACTGTTATAAAACAGGAACAGTTTCAGCATAGTAAGTAACAGATTCTCTCCCAGAGAGGTTATGCAAGCACCGTAGGTAGCAGCTTCTTAAAACACAGGGGTAACGTAAGCACACACATTAAATCATGATTATGTTTGTTTGTTTGTTTTAACTTGGAAAGTATATAACCGAGAACAAATGCTTAATGATCATAGCACACAAGGCTCATTTAAGTCTATGTGGCTAATTAAATAAACAAAATCAAACCCACCGCCATCAAATCGATTCTGACTCATAGTGACCCCCCTTTGGGTTTCTAAGGTGGTAAATCTTTACAGAAGTAGATTGCCTCATCTTCCTCCCATGGAGCAGCCGGTAGGTTTGAACCACCAACCTTCTGGTTAGCGACCAAATGCCTTATCCACTCTGCCACCAAAGCTCCTTTTGGCAATGAAGTACAGGACACCAAATAGCAGCCAGACTCAAATAAACTTGCATGTTGTTTATTCATCAAAGTAACAGTTAATCTCTACTGCCTTGGGTACTTACAAGAGCATTGCCGTCCATAGCCATGTATGATGTCAAATTGGTAGAAATAAAAGCTAGAAGAGAAAAAAGATTTTCGGTTAAATGTGGACTTAAAGTATCCGTAAAAGCATATATCCCTCTAAGAGGCAGAAGAGGCGTTCTATTTAGACTGATGAATTTCACAGAAAGAACAATCCATCAAATAGCTTTTATTCCCGTACTTAATAAGTTAACTGTTTAAAATTGAAGTCATAAAATAAATCAGAATTTCATATGCACATTTATCACTATTCTTTCAATCCCACGGGCATGATGACATGAACATTATTTATATGCTTAATGTTGTCTATTATATATGTTTTTTGAAAAATAAAAATATTTCCTCCTCATTATGAACAATACAACATAATATTTGATCTCTTACTCTTATCCTTATGGTATTAACTACACAATTTTAAAATAAGTGTCATTAATCACTCTGCCCTAGAAGTCCCAACTGTCATGACTAGGTGAGTCTCTTTTGATGTATCATGTCTTGTAGTGGATTTCTTTAAAAACAAAACACTCTGGTTTCAAGGAAAGCACATGAAAACAAGGGGAAAAACTCAGATTTTCTGACTTGGACACTTAGAAACTTGATGCACATCCATAAGCTACTGACATGCTAACCAATGTGGAGAATCCTTTAAATTTTTTCCAGTGGCATCTCAAATACAGATCCACACACATTTGACTTTATTTCTTGTTTCAATGGTCCCCAAATTTTAAAGAATGGATACCCCTTTTAATGTCAAAAATGGTGTATTTACACTACATAGATGTGATAATTGGGTTTGTGTGTCAATTTGGCTAGACCATGATTCTGAGTGCTTTAAGCACTTGTGATGTAGTTATTCTCATGATGGGATAGGATGTGTGTGTTTTGAGCAGCCAATCCGATGAAAGGGAGTTTCCCTAGAGGTGTGGCCTACTTCCAATATGTATTTGGACATCCTGGGAAAAAGACAGACTCTTTGGTGGATCTGGATCCTGTTGTGCTGCCTACAACTGTCCGTGAGCGAACAATCCACCATTTGGCATGGTGATAGTGGATTCATCATCTGTCAGAGTCAACAGTCAGTGTACTGCCTGCCAACCTTGAGTTCATCAGCCCCTGCAGCTGGGTGAATGAGGAAAAGCCTCCAGCTTGACGTTTGATCCAGGAACTTGGGTCTTGCCAGCTTCTATAAGTGTGTGAGCCATTTTCCTAAGATAAATTTCTCACTCTCTCTATATATAAGCTTTACTGGTTTTGCTTCTCTAGAGAACCCAGAATGATACAATACAGTACCAAGAGAGTAGGGTGCTGCTCTGACAGATACCTAATATGTGTAAACAGGAGTGGAGTGCATCCTTAACCTGAGATCCCTGGCAGAAAGACCCCAGCATGTGGCATGAGAGACATAAGGAACAGAGCCAAGAGACCACCGTGAGACAGTGACAGCCTTACTAGCCCACAGAGGAGAAAGCTGGATGCCATTGGGTAGGCAGCTTCCTGGTGGAGTGGGTTGCCTTCAGGCATTAATTGGTAAAAGAGACCAGCATGAGATGGAGTAGCAGGTTGGCCAGCCCATGGAGCAAGAAAACTAAGTGTCCTTTGGTCAGGAAGATTCCTGGCAGAGTGGGTTGCCCTCAGGCATTAGTTGGCAGAAGCAGAGAAACCAAGGAAACAGGAAGCAGAGCTGCCTCAGCCTCAAAGAGTAGGACTGCGGCCTTTGGGTGTGGAACCACCACAGCCCCCAAGGTTTCAAAGAGCCAGACATTCACCAACCTGGTTCTGGAGTGTGGGGCTACTCATTCATGTGAGCCAGTGGGACGGAGCCATAGCCACTGCCCAAGAGTGAAGGGGCAAGGCTGCCATGCCCAAGAGGTAGAGGAATGGGGCCCACCAGGCCAAGGGGTGAGGTCACCACACAGGAACTAGGGGACTGGAGCCTCTCAGTGAAGGAGAACTGTACAGGTGCCAAGTTGACAAGGGGTGGAATTGCAGTAGTTAAGTTTGTGTGTCAACTTGGCTGGGCCTGGTTGAATGGCTGGGCAGCTGGTGGTAGTTATTCCCCATGATAAGACTGACAATCAGCTCCATGGTGGGATCTACCACAAGTAGCTGAGTAGCTGCTTTAGGGATGTAGTCTACTTTCCGTATACAAGAAACAGCTTTGGAAATTGTATCTAGTCTTTTAGCATGCTTGAACCCCGCATGTAGGCAAGTAGTTGTTCAAAAGCCTGCCATGCCCTGCCGATCTTGGGACTTCATCTGGACTTGAATTAATGGCTTGCTGTGTTGTTTGGTAATATCGGTACTGTGCCTTTTTACTTGTCAACCTTGGGCTTGTCAGCCTCAGCATCCAGCAGCTGTCTGAGTGAAGAAAAGCCTCTAGCTTCAGTGGGCTGGGAGCAGGAGGCAGAGCTGAAGCCCAAGGTTGAGGGGCTTTCACCTAGCCCCTTGAGCATGGCACTTTGGACTCAGACTTAAAGCCTCCAAACTATAAGAGACTAAACCACTGTTTGTTAAAGCCATCCCACTTGTGGTATATATTCCTGTCTGAGCAATACTAGGTAACCAAAACAATAGGTATGAATTGGATCTTTAATTGTAAAACACCCAAAATAGAAACCACAATTTTTTAAAAAAAGTTCAATAAAATCAATTTCTTAAATTTTAAAAACTTAATTATTAAAAAAAAAAGCTTAAATTAAATAGAAAATAACAAACTGGTGAGAATACTTGCTGTATACTTCTATTTTCTTTTTTTACTGTGATGAAAATATATACAACAACATCTTCACTAATTCAATAATGCTCATATGTACAATTCAGTGAGAGGGATCACATCCTTCATGTTCTGCAACTTTTCTCTCTGTCATTTTCCAAGTTACTCTACCACCATTAACATAAACCCGTCAATGCCTCCTAAGCATGATGTCCCTTTCCCTGCCCCCACCTCCAATAACCACTAATAATATTTGGCTTCTATAGAATTGCTTATTCCATATGAGTGAAATCATACAGTATTTGTCCAATTGCGACTGAATGACTTCACTTGGCATGTTTTCTACCTTCATCCCTGTTGGGACATACATGAGGACTTCATTTCTCTTTATGTCTGAGTATTACTCCATGGTATTATGTACCATGCATTATATATCCATTCATCTGTTGACAGACTTTGGAAAGTGCTGCAATGAACATTTGTGTGCAGATTTCTATTTGCTTTCACTTCTAAGTGTATACTTAAGAATAGGATTGCTGGTTCATATGTTAGCTTCATGCTCAACTTTTTGAGGAATCACGAAACTGTTCTTCTGCACAGTGGCTGTACCATTTTACATTCCCACCAGAAGTGGATGAGGGTTCCAGTTTCTCCACAATCTTGCCAACAACTCTTGTTTTTCCTTTTTTATTTTGTTTTGCTTCTTTTTTTTCATTGACATTCTAATGGAGGTAAAATGGTATCTTATTATGGTTTTGATTAGCATCTCTCTAATGGCTATTGTGGGAGCTCAGGTAGCGTAGTGCCTAAAGCACTTGACTGCTAACTCCTTGGAAGGAAGGTTGGGCAATCTACTTCCGTAGTGATACCACCTCAGAAACCCAAGGAGGGGTTGCTATGAGTCAGGTACTACTCAATAGCAAATTACAACAGCAACAATGGCTAATGCAATATTGAAGGATTCTATGGACAAAAAACTGAATGATGCAGAAACATCAAAAAAAGATGGAAGGAATGCACAGAGTCACTGCACCAAAAAGAATTGGTTGATGTTCATCCATTTTGTTGTTGTTAGGTGCCATCAACTCATCACTAACTCATAGTGACCTCATGTACAGCAGAACAAAACACAGCCTGGTCCTGTGCCAGCCACATGCCCCTTGCTTATACCCGAGCCCATCACTGCAGCCACTGTGTCAATCCATCTTGTTGAGGGCCTTCCCTCAAGTGGAGTTGTCCCTCCATTTTGCCAAGCATGATATCCTTCTCCAGAGAATAGTCCCTTCTGATAACATGATCAAAGTAGGTGAGACGAAGTTTGGCCATTCTTGCTTCCAAGGAACATTCTGGCCGTACTTCTTCCAGGACACATTTTTTAGTTCTTTTAGCAGTCTGTGGTATTTTCAGCATTCTTCACCAACACCACAACTCAAAAGCATCAAATCTTCTTCAGTCTTCCTTTTTCATTGTCCAGCTCTCACATGCATATGAGGTGATTGAAAATACCTTGGCTTATGTCAAGCACACCTTGGTCTTCAAGGAAACATCTTTGCTCTTCAGCACTTGAAAGAGGTCCTTTGCAACAGATTTGCCCAATGCTACACTACATCTTTATGCATCCCATTTCATTTTTGACAACTTCCAATATCCTAGATTCATACTTCATACATTTCATATTTTGATTATCAGTGATGTTTGCAGCTATTTCTTGTCATTTTGAGTCATTCCACTTCAGCAAATGGAGGCCCCAAAAGCTCTACTTTATCCATATCATTACGGCTCTATTCTGATGAGACAGCACCTTCTCATATTTTGAGTGCCTTCCAACCTGAGGGGCTCCTCTTCTGGTACTGTATTGGACAATGTTTCAGGGCTATTCATAAAATTTTCTAGTAATATATCAGACAGTATTTCACTACTATTCATAAGGTTTTCACTGGCCTATCCTTTGAGAAGTGGATGGCCTCTTCCATCTTCCAAGTCTGTCTCAATCTGGAGTCTCCACCAAAACTGGTCCACCATGGGCACTCCTGCTGGCACAGCCTCCAGCCTCATAGCAACCCACAAGCCACCTGCGGTGTAGTAAATTACTTAGTGTGGCTTTTCTACCCATAAGTCTTTGTAAACTCTAAGGTGGGAATTGCTATTAGCTACGGAGGAGATCCTGATTTTAAAGTCGCCCACCTGGGTTATTTCTGTTGGGCGTGGCACAATTCAATGTTCTGGGA
>NW_006922168.1:115970-126298 GCF_000298275.1 Orycteropus afer afer
AATCCTGCCTTCCCCTTGTAGGGTTAGAGGAGGTCAGAACATGTGGCCTCCTTGCCGTTTTTGCACCACCACAGTATGACAAACCAACAGACAAGTTTGTCTCCCTTAGCTGTTTCAACCACTCTGCTCACTTCCTGGGCTACCCCCTATCTGTTTCTGCTGGCCCCATCTGCCACTGCTCCCTGCCTCCTGGGGGCTGTCTCCCACCTGCCTTACCTGTTCCAGCCACCAGGTGTGTCTGCCACTGTTCCCTGATGCCTAGGGGCTGTCCCCCATCCATCTTACCTATTCCAGCAGCCGGCCTTGTCTGCCTCAACCACTTCAGGAGGTGACATATGATCAAAAACCAACAGTACCAAAGAAAAAAGTCAAAGCTGTGCTGAAGAAACTAGCAAAGAACAAGGCTCCAAAAATTGACAGAACTCTTTCTGAGATGTTTCAACAAGTGGATGCAGTGCTGAAGGAGTTTACTCATTTATGCCAAGTAATTTGGAAGACAGCTGCCTGGCCATCTAACTAGAAGAGATCAATATTTGTGCTGACTCCAAAGAAAGGTGATCCAACAAAATGTGGAAATTATCAAATAATATCATTAATATCACATGCAAGTAAAATTTTGCTGAAGTTAATTGAAAAATGGTAGCAGCATTATATTGACAGGGAACTGTCAGAAATTCAAACTGGATTCAGAAAAGGATGAGGAATGAGGGACATCATTGCTGATGTGAGATTGGATCTTGACTGAAAGCAAAGCCTACTAGAAGGATGTTTACTTGTGCTTTGTTGACTATGCAGAAGCATGTGACTGTGTGGATCAAAAAAATTGTGGATAACATTGCAAAGAATGGGAATTCCAGAATGCTTACCTGTGTTCATAAAGAACCTGCACATAGACCAAGAGGCTATTGTTTGGACAGAATAAGGGAATACTGCATGGTTTAAAATCAAGAAGGGTGTGCATCATGGTTGGATCCTTTCACCGTAATTTTTCAATACATACGCTGAGCAAATAATCTGAGACACTGCATATATGAACAAGAGGCAATGAAGAAGCTCAACACCTTCAGCCAAAACAAGGCCAGGAGCTGACTGTGGAAACGACCATCAACTACTCAATGCAAGTTCAATTTGAAGCTGAAGACAATTAAAAGAAGTTCATTAGAGCCAAAATATGACCTTGATTATATCCCTCCTGAATTTAGAGACAATCTAAAGAATGAATTTGATGCATTGAACATCAATGGCTGAAAACCAGACAATTGTGGAATGACATCAAGAATATCATCCATGAAGAAAACAAAAGGTCATTAAAAAGACAAGAAAGGAAGAAAAGACCAAAATGGATGTCAGAACAGACTCTGAAACTAACTCTTGAATGGAGAGTAGGTAAAGCAAATGGAAGAATCGACAGAATAAAAGAGTGAACAGATGATTTCAAAGAGCATCTCGAGAAGCAAAGTTGATTATTATAATGAAATGTGCAAAGAACTGAAGTTAGAAAATCAAAAGGGAAGAACATGCTCAGCATTTCCCAAGCTGAAAGAACTGATGAAAAAAAGTAAGGCTCAAATTGCAATATTGAAAGATTCCATGGGCAATAAGTTGACTCATAGTGACTTCTCCTTGGCTTTCTGAGGCGATATTTCTACAGAAGTGCATTGCTCAGACTTCCTTCCAAGGAGTGGTTGCTGGGTTTGAACCACCAGCATACTGGTTAGCAGTGAAATACCTTAGGCATTACACCACCAGAGCTCCCATTGAATGATGCAGGAAATATCCAAAGAAGATGGATGAAACACACACCAAGTCACTGTACCAATTGGTAGATGATCATCCACTTTAGGAAGTGGCATATGATCAAGAACCAATGGTACGGAAGGATGAAGTTAGAAGCTGCACTGAAGGAAATGGCAAAGAATAAGGCTCCAGGAATTGACAGAATACCCATTGAGATATTTCAACAAATGGATGACATGCTGCAGGTACTTACTCAGCTATGCCAAGAGAGTTGGAAGACAGCTACCTGGTCAACTGACTGGAAGAGATCCATATTTGTACCCATTCCAAAGAAAGGTGATCCCACAGAATGTGGAAATTATCGAACAATATCATTAATATCACATGAAAATAAAATTTCCCTGAAGATAATTCAGAAATGGTTGCAGCAGTATATTGACGGAGAACTTCCAGAAATGCAAGCTGGGTTCAGAAGGAAACATGGAGCAAGGGATATCATAGCTGAAGTCAGACAGATCTTGGTTCAAAGCAAAGAATACCAGAAAGATGTTTACTTGTGTTTGATTAACTATGCAAAAGCATTCAATTGTGTGGATCATAACAAATTGTGGATAACATTGAGAAAAATGGGAATTCCAGAACACTTCATTGTACTCATGAGGAACCTGTACATAGACCAGGAGGCTGTTGTTTGAACAGAACAAGGGGATACTGCATGGTTTAAAATCAGGAAGGGAGTGTATCAGGGTTGTATCCCACCATACTTATTCAATCTGTATGCTGAACAAATAATCCAAGAAGCTGGACTATATGAAAGAGAACATGGCACCAGGATTGGAGGAAGGCTCATTAACAACCTGTGATATGCAGATAACACAACGTTACTTGCTGAAAGCGAAGATGACTTAAAGCACTTACTGATGAAGATTAAAGACTACAGTCTGCAATATAGATTACACCTCAATAGAAAGAAAACAAAAATCCTCACAACTGGACCAAAAAGCAGCATCACGATAAATGGAGAATAGATTGACATTGTCAAAGATTTCATATTACTTGGTTTTACAATCAACTCCAATGGAAGCAGCAGTCAAGACTTCAAAAGACATATTGCATTGGGCAAATCTGTTGCAAAAGACCTCTTTCAAGTGCTAAAAGAGCAAAGTTATCTCCTTGAAGACTGTGATGCACCTAACCCAAGTCATGATATTTTCAGTCATCTCATATGCATGTGAGAGCTGGAAAATGAATAAGAAATATTGAAGAAGAGTTGATGCTTTTGAGTTGTGGTGTTGGTGAAGAATGCTGAAAGTACCATGGACTCCTAAAAGAACTAACAAATCTGTCCTGGAAGAAGTGCAGCCACAATGCTCCCTGGAAGCAAGAATAGCCAGACTTCATCTCACCTACTTTGGTCATGTTGTAAGAAGGGACCATTCTCTGGAGAAGGATTTCATGCTTGGTAAAGAGGAGGGTCAATGAAAGAGGGGAATGCTCTCAACAAAATGGATTTGACATGGTGGCTGTGGTTGGAACAATGGGCTCAGGTATAGTGGGGATTGTGAGACTGGCACAGGACTGGGAAGTGTTTCATTTTGTTGTACATAAGGTAAACTGTGAGTCGATGACGCGACTGCACACAACAACAAGAAGAACATGGGGAAAGTGTTGAGTGATGCAGGAAACCTCAAAAGGGATGGAAGGAATATACAGAGTCACTATACCAAAAAGAATTGGTCAATGTTCATTTATTTCAGGAGGTAGCATATAATCAAGAACCAATGGTATTGAAGGAAGAAGTCAAGGTTACACTGAAGAAATTGGCAAAGAACAAGGCTCAAGGAATTGATGGAATACCCATTGAAATGTTTCAGCAAACAGATGCCACGCTGGAGGTACTCACTCATCAGTACCAAGAAATGTGGAAGACAGCTACCCGGCCAAGTGACTAGAAGAGATCCATATTTGTACCATTCCAAAGAAAGATGACCCCACAGAATGTGGAAATTATCGAACAATATCATTGATATCACATGCAAGTAAAATCTTACTGAAGATAATTCAAAAACTGTTGCAGCAGTATATTGACAGAGAACTTCCAGGAATGCAAGCTGGATTCAGAAGAGGATGTGGAACAAAGGATATGATTGCTGATGTCAGATGGATCTTGGATAAAAGCAAAGAATACCAGAAAGATGTTTACTTGTGTTTGATTGACTATACAAAAGCACTATATTGTGTGGATCATAACAAATTATGGATAACATTGAGAAAAATGGGAATTCCAGAACACTTAATTGTGCTCATGAATAACCTATACATAGACCAGAAGGCTGTCATTTGAACAGAACAAAGGAATACTGCATGGTTTAAAATCAGGAAGGGAGTGTGTTAGGGTTGTATCCTTTCACCAAATTTATTCAATCTGTATGCTGAGCAAATAATCTGAGAAGCTGGACTGTATGAAGAACACTGTGGCATCAGGATTGGAGGAAGACTTGTTAACAACCTACAATACCCAAACAACACAACTTTCCTTGCTGGAAGTGAAGATGACTTGAAGCACTTACTGATGAAGATTAAAGACTATAGTTTGCAGTATGGATTACATCTCAATATAAAGAAGACAAAAATCTTCCCAACTGGACCAATAAGCATCATCACAATAAATGGAGAAAAGATTGAAGTTGTCAAGAATTTCATATTTCTTGGTTCCACAATCAACACCAATGGAAGCAGCAGTCAAAACATCAGATGATGTATTGCACTGGACAAATCTGCTGCAAAAGACTTGTTTCAAGTGCTGAAGAGCAAAGATGTCTCTTTGAAAACTAAGGTGCGCCTAACCCAAGCCATGGTATTTTCAATTGCCTCATATGCTTGTGAAATCTGGACAATGAATAAGGAAGACTGAAGAAGAGTTGATGTTTTTGAGTTGTGGTGTTGGTAAAGAATATTGAAAGTACCATAGACTGCCAAAAGAACTAACAAGTCTGTCCTGGAAGAAGTGCAGCCAGAATGCTCCTTGGAAGAAAGAATGGCCAGACTTCGAGTAGCAACTGGAGTCTTAAAAATTTGCAAGTGGCCATCTAGATGCAACGATGGGTCTCTCCTCATCCAGAGAAAAGAAGAATGAAGAAAACCAAAGAATCATTGAAACAATTAGTCCAAGAGACTATTGGATCATGTGAACCTCAGCCTATAAGACCCTGAGACAGAAGAACTAGATGGTACTCAGCTACCACTGCCAACTACTTGGAAAGGGATCAGTGCAGGAGATCCTGGATAGAGTGGGAGAATAATGTGGAATACAACTCAAAATAAAAATAAAAAAAGAGGGGGGAGAACCAGGTTTGCTGCTGGTCTGACAGAGCCTGGTGAAACCCCTGAGACTATGGTCCCTAGCTGCCCTTCGGGTCTGGAATTAAACCCACTCCTGTGGCTGCCAGCCAAAAAAAAGATGGGCATATAAGCTGAACATTTACAATAGAGAGATAAATCATGGGAGACTAGAAAGGCTGTGTATGCACAGGGAGACAGCTCAGTGGACAGGAGTGTATGACAGGAAAGGACACAGGGAATAGGTGACTATAGGTAGGAAGTAGGAAGAGATCTGTTGCATTGTGGGAAATTGCAGTCAATGTCATGAGACAAAGTGTATGTGAACTGTTGTATGGAAGATGAGTTTGCTCTGTAAACTCTCACCCAAATCACAATAATTTAAAAAAAAAGAAAGAATGGCCAGACTTCATCTCACCTACTTTGGTCATGTTGTCAGAGGGACCATTCCCTGGAGAAGGATATCATTCTTGATAAAGTGGAGGATCAGTGAAAAAGGGGAAGGCCCTCAATAAGATGGATTGACACAGTGGCTGCAACGTATAGAATGGCCTCGGGTATAGCAAGGATCGTGGGGCTGACACAGGACTGGGTGGTGTTTCATTCTGTTGTGCATAGGGTTGCTATGAGTCAGAGCTAATTGGACAGCACCTAACAACAACAACATGACAGAATGATGGATAAAATATATTCAAGCATAAAATTATTATATAATAATAAAAATCCATGAGGTAGAAGAATGAAAATGAGTGCTCAGAGAGGAAAAAAAAAAAGAATGTAAATCTACAACTCTTAACGATTGTCTTTGTTAATGCTGATTCATGCTAAATCTTTAGTGCTTAGATTGCATAGATTATATTTAAAGAGAAATGTGACTTTTTTTGGGGGGGAGGGGTCAGGAGTGTCTGGGTGGTGCCAAGGGTTGAACACTGGGCTACTTACCATAAGGTTGGTGGTTCAAGACTAGCCAGAGGCACCTGAGAAGAAAGGCAGTCTACTTCAAAAAAATCACAGCCATTGCAAACCCTAGAGAACTCAGTTCTACTATGACACTCATGAGGTAACCATGCACCAGAACTGACTCAATAGCAACTGGTTTGGTTTTAGTTTTGTAACCAGTTTCAATACCAAGATGTACAATATACCAGAGATGTCTTTTGCAACTATTTAAACTTATGATGAAAACTTCAAGTAACAATTTAAAATGTGAGGGGGCACACAGAGTTCCTGGATTATTTTATAGGTACAAACCCACTGCCACTGAGTGGATTCCGACTCCCAGCAACCCCACTGGGCTTCCAGTGCTCTAAATCAGAAGCAAATCACCCCTTCTTTCTTCCATGGAGCACCAACATTTTGGTGAGCAGCCAAATGCCTTAACCACCACACCTCCCAGAGCTCTTTTATAGATACATAACCCCACAAAAAATATTTTTAAATTACTGCATTAAAGCTCTTATTTAAGGTGAGGCAAGCAGTTTTAAATTTGAATTCCAGCTCTGCTACTTTCTAAATGTATGCATTTCTGAAAGGTACTTAATTTCTCTGAATATCAGATGCCTTGTTTGTTAAACAAAAAGATGGTGTTCAATTCATCAGGTTTCTGATAGTTAAGTTGTGTGTTAAATTTGGCTGGCCCATGATTCTCTGGTAGCATAGTGCCTAAGGCACTTGACTGCTCACCAGAAGGCTGGCGGTTCAAACCCACCAGCCACTCCTCGGAAGGAAGGTTGGGTGATCTACTTCCATAGTGATACTGCCTTGGAAACCCAAGGAGGGGTCGCTGTGAGTCAGGTCCGACTCCACGGCACATAACAACAACAACAATATGATTCTCAGTGATTTGACAGTCATGTCTGGTAATTAGTGCCTAAGGCACTTGACTGCTAACCAGAAGGCTGACGGTTCAACCCCACCAGCCACTCCTCGGACGGAAGATGGGGTAATCGACTTCCGCAGTGATACTTCCTCAGAAACCCAAAGAGGGGTCGCTATGAGTCGGGTCTGACTCGAGGGCACATAACAACAACAACGACGACGACGACGACGTAGTTTGGCAGTTATGTAATGATGTCAGTTGGTAGTTATGTAATATGTTTATGTATATAAACTCACTGCCATCGAGTTGATTCCAACTGGTAGTGACTCCCTTTGGGTTTCTAAGGAGGTAAATCTTTACAGAAGTAGATTTCCCAATCTTCCTTCTGTGGAGTGGCTTGTGGGTTCAAACTGCCAACCTTCTGGTTAGCAGTCAGATGCCTTAGGCACTCTGCCACCAGAACATCTTTTGTTACAGCAAAGCCTGCTTGCTTTCTCTGGGTCCTACATCTCATCAGCATCTGATTTCCAGTTCTTGAGATTCATGCCCCTCTGTAGCTTGTAAGCCAGCAGCCTGATATCTGACCTGCTGATCGTGGATTTGTCAGCCCCTGCAGCTATGTGAGTCAGGAGAAACCACCAGCCCAACCCCTGACACACAAACTTGGGACTTGCTAGCCTCTACAGACTCTACAATGGAGAAAGTCAAGGATTTCATTTTACTTGCAAGCACAAGTAACACCCATAGAAGCAGCAGTCAAGAAATCAAACCACATATTGCATTGGGAAATTCTGTTACAAAAGACCCCTTTAAAATGTTAAAAAGCAAAGATATGATTTTGAGGACTAAGGTACACTGACTCAAGCCATTGCCTCATATGCATGCAAAAGCTGGACAATTAATAAGGAAGAACAAAGAAGAATTGATGCCTTTGAGTTATAGTGTTGGTGATGAAAGTCCCTCATTGAGATAGATTGACACGGTAGCGATAAAGATGGGTTCAAACATAGCAACAATTGCTAGCATGGTGCAGGACTTGACAGTGTTTTTGTTTTATTCTCTTATACATAGGGATGCTATGAGTTGGAATCAACTTCTTGATGGGACCCAACAATAACAACAACTGCATGAGCCATTTATTTGAGATTAATTTCACTCTCTCTCTCTCTCTCTCTCTCTCGCTCTCGCTCTCGCTCTCACTCTCACTCTCACTCTGTGTGTGTATATGTGTATGTATTTATGCACATACATACACACACACACTTTTTACTGCTTTTACTTCTCTAGAGAACCCAGCCTAAGACAAGTTTCTGTGAGAATTAACTGAAATATCATATGGGAAAAATTTAGGGCTCAATGTGCACTCCATAAGTGCTAGCAATTACCTAGAATGAGAGCAATTACCTATGAATAGCTTGTTATACAAAACTATTCTTCCTAATGGAATTAGCACACAACTAAAGGGTTTGAGCAAGTGTGATAACAGATTTCATCAAATAAAATAGCTTTCACACTTCAAGGTTGATTAAATCCCCTAGTCGATTCTCTCACAGACATTTTTGGTGCCTGTTTCAGAGGCTAAGGAAATAGCTCCCTCAGTGATATTTGATATTGTTACCTTCTTCACAGAACAATTCCCCAGCAAACTATAACATAAGGCACAACCAATCCAATGAGGTCATTACCAGGGCTTTTCTTCTCCGTTTTTGAAATGAAATAAAATGAATTCCTGAGAAACTCTATAACTGAAAAGGGGAAAATACATTTCATTAGTAAACAAATAATGTTAATTTCAGAGACTCCTTCATATGTACTGATGAAAATCATTCTGTTTTGTTTTAGGTACAAACAAAATTCCTGCCTAAGGCATGTGACTACTAACCTGATGTTTGGTGGTTCAAACCCATCAGCCACTCCTCAGAAGGAAGGTTGTGCAATCTACCGCCTCAGAAACCCAAGGAGGAGGGGTCACTATGAGTTAGATCCAACTCCATGGCAGTGGGTTTGGTTTGTTTTGGGAAATGGAATTTATTCTCGTAATTTATTTTCAAAAGTGTTTGCTAAGTTAGTTAATTCAAAAAGAAAGATGGACTCTGGTCCTACATCATTTTAAAACCAGAAAATGAATCAAGAATATCTACATGCAACAAATGCTCTATTGTAAAGAAGGCAGTTGCCATAAAAATTGGTATTTTTTAAGGGCCAAGAAAAAAATTCTCTAAGGAGAGTTATAGATTTAGTTAGTCCAAAAGTAACTGTCTTGGCTGTTCCCTAATAGACATGATAATCTTTGGAATGATGCAGTAAAACAAACACCAAGCCTAAGGTTTTACATCCTACTATGGTGAGTAGCAAGTGGGGTCTTAAATCCTAAGAAGTGACCATCTAAGATACTACTGTTGGTCTTTTCTGTCCAGAGTAAAGAGTGAAGAAAATCAAAGACTCAAGAAAGCAATGAGTCCAAAGGACTAATGGACCACATGAACCACAGCCTCTACTACCCAGAGACCAGAAGAACTAGATGGTGTCCGGCCACCACTACCACTATCACTATGACTACCTCTACCACTACCACTACCACAGAAGGTCCTGAGCAGAATGGGAGAAAAATGTAGAACAAATTAAAAAAAAAGAAAAAAAGAAAAGACCAGACTGACTTGTCTTATGGAAATGGGGGAACTCCTGAGACTGTAGCCTTCAGACATCCTTCAAACCTGGGACTGAACCCACCTCCAGAAATCACTTTACAGCCAAACCACAGACAAGCCTATTGAGTGAAAATTAACACCCACGAGGAACGTGCTCCTCAGAACAACCAATTTTGCAAAACCAAAAGGGCAGCACTTGCCCCAAAATAAAGCTCAGAAAGCAGGAAGGGGCAGAAAGGAAAGAGAAATAGAAAAGGGTAACTCAGTGAGGAAGCTGGAAGAATGCTGTTACATTGGGGGAATGGCAACCAATTTACAAAGCAAATGGGTATCAGTTGTTGAATGGAAACCATTTGTGCCATAAATTTTCACCCCACCACAAAAATAAATAAATAAGAAATAAAATGATACATTGCATTGGGCAATGGTGCCAGGAAAGACTAAGATGGGGGTGGGGGTGTGGTGGAAAGAAGACAATTTAGGTTTATTTAGAGTTAGTTTTCCAGTTGAAATAAAACATTGAGTAAATAGATTCTCTTTTTTACAGAGCCTTAAATGAAACTTTTAAACTAAAATTGAGAAATAGCACAGATTAATTCATATCACTTTTAGGCCTCAGGCTTACATTTTAGAGTCCCTGGGTGGTGTCAATAGTTAATGTGATCGTTGTTATCCAAAAGGTTGTTGGTTTCAGTCCATGCGCACATTTGCCTCAGATGAAAGGCCTGGTGATTGTGGGTTTCAGTCCATGCACATGTGCCTCAGATGAAAGGCCTGGTGATTGT
>NW_006922168.1:126558-127743 GCF_000298275.1 Orycteropus afer afer
AGATGAAAGGCCTGGTGATTGTGGGTTTCAGTCCATGCACATGTGCCTCAGATGAAAGGCCTGGTGATTGTGGGTTTCAGTCCATGCACATGTGCGTCAGTGAAAGGCCTGGTGACTGTTGGTTTCAGTCCATGCGCACGTGCCTCAATGAAAGGCCTGGTGATCTACTTTCCCCAAATCCAGTCATTGTAAACCCTACAGAGCACAGTTCTGCTCTGACACACATGGGATCACCATGAATTGGAGTTGACTCAACTGTCAACTCCAGTGACAGTACTGACTCTGCTCTCAAGTTTGGGGTTTTTTGTTTTTGTTTCCTTGTTTGTTTTGAGCACCTGATGAGACATTTTCAGAGCAACAAATGAACTTGTATGTAAAGTCCACAGACACTGGCAAACAGCGTACATTATTCTTACTCTTGAAACCAGAGCCAAAGAGGAACAGAAAATGCTGATCATTCTTGAGGCAGAAGTCTCCCTCATCCAAAAGCATGTAACACATATGGCAACAAGCATGCACATTCACTGGCAATATCTGGAATCGGAAGATTGCATCTTCTGCTAAACGGTCGCCCATCACAGCAACACCTTGGGAAGTAGGAGAGAAGATTCTTCTTTGCTCATATACAAAAGCAAAGGACATGCAATAACATTCATTTTGCCAGTTAGCAGGAGCTTTCTCTTGCCAAGGCTGAACGGGAGGAGGAAGCAAAGATACAAAATGACTTCCCCATTAGCATGAATGAGTACAAGGACGCGTGTATGTGGTGGGGAGCAGAGGGTGTGGTGACTGTGTTATTACTTTTTCGGGGAAAAATGACATTTCCCAAGTTATTTTGGGCTTTAAAAAAAAAAAAAAAAAACTTAATTTATGTCATTCTGATCCCAATCCTTTCTCAACTTGCTTTAAAAAATTCTTGTTATTTTTCTCTTTCATTTATTTTCTCTTTCGTATTGTGATCTTTTTCACTCAATTTTCTGTCTCTTTTCTGTTCTCTTCTCTCTCTGCACTTTGATGAGGAACTGACTGACAGAAGGGTTAAGAGCTATTGTTGTTGTTGTTGTTGTTGTTATGTGCCGTTGTTGTTATATGCCCCGACTCATAGCGACCCCTCCTTGGGTTTCCGAGGCAGTATCACTACGGAAGTAGGATTGCCCAACCTTCCTTCCGAGGAGTGGCTGGTGG
>NW_006922168.1:127843-133980 GCF_000298275.1 Orycteropus afer afer
TCTGGTTAGCAGGCAAGTGTCTTAGCCACTATGCTACCAGAGGTTAAGAGCTATAGTTCTTTGATATTGTTTTTAAAACAGAGAAATTATGATGACTAAAATGACTTTATTTTCAACACCACTGAAATACTGTAATGTGTCATCTAATGAGAATAGAAGGCTGGTTCCTTACTTTTCCTTCTTTCATTCCTATATAAGCTATCAACCATAAAAATCAAGGCTCAAAACCAAACCCACTTCCATCAAGATTCTGAATCATAGTGACCCTATAGGACAAAGTAGAACTGGCCCCATAGGGTTCCCAAGGCTGTAAATCTTTACAGAAGCAGACTAGCATATGTGTCTCCCATGGAGTAGCTTATGGGTTCAAACTTCCCATCCTGAGTTAGCAGAAAATGCTTAACCATTGAACCACAATAGCACCTCAATCAAAACTCAGACAAAGAAAGCCCACAAATCTAAGGGGAAAACATGCTCCCGAGGGACCATTTTACCACAGTAACCACCAGGTAGCAAACTGCGCAATGAGTTTGCATTCTACCTCTTTAACCTCCTGATAGAACATGCACCACACAAACAGCTGGTGGACAAACCAGGCTGTGAGTCTTGAAGCTCCCACATCTCTAACTGCCCTTCTGTGCACCTCCGGAACCTGAAACTTCTGTGATTAAGGTCTGCACCCACATACGTGCTCAGTTCCAGGCAAGCAGGTCCCTAATGCAGGTTGGGATTATATATTATTGTAATAATTAGTATTATATTGTTAATTATATATTATTATAATAGTAATCACTTCAAGTCCCCACCACGGGGCTGTAGCAGAGGGGTAGAGCCTTGGTTCCCTGCCACCCTGTATCCTTGCTCCCAGCCAAGAAACTCTCCATTTGCCCAGCACGTGGATGCTCCAAAGAACTTCAGGAACTTGACTTTTTTGAGATTGTGTTTCATGAGCCTGAGCGGTGTAGTGGTTAAGCACTTGGCTGCCTACCTAAAGGTCAGCAGTTTGAATCCACTAGGTACTCTGCAGGAGAAAGATGTGGCGATCTGCTTCCATAAAGATTTATAGTTCTACCCTGCCCTATAGGGTCACATGAGTCGGAATCAACTCATTTCATGGTTGTTTCATGATTTCATGGTTGTCCTTTGTTTCACTACCGCCATGGCAAAGACTGCTCCTCCTGGCTGTCTGCAGTACGGCTGTCACGTGGGCTTTCAGTGACTCAAAATGGTGTATAGGCAGAGACCCTGAAAATATATTTGTATGCCCCCTACACACACACACATACACATACATATGCACATACACACACAAACACACTCCAGCACAGCCCTGGTGCCTCAACACAGATAAGACCTGCCTCCTCTCCAAAGCCAGTTCCAGATCCAAGGACCTTCTTGGAGTCAGTCAATCAAAGATCCAAAATAGCTGTATGATTAGGTCCCTCCTAGACAGTCTGTGGTTGAAACCCAAGGAGACTCGCTCAAATGTTTTACTGGCCCCAAGCTGCCACATCACATAGGGAATGGAGCCTCAGGCCCAGAGGAAGCGTGATAGCCCATAGGCAAGAGGTCTGTTATGAGTCTGTGTCCCATGAGCATACTTGGTCCCCACTAGGTCCCTGGAATGGGGGCCCCTAAGCAACAACACCTGATTCCTAAGTCAACTTCACTGCAGCCTGTGGGGCAAGAACATACCCAGGGCTCTATGCTGGGCCAGACAAGAAGGTAAATGGTGGCTCTTCACAATTTGCATCCCTGAATTTCTTCATGTGAAGAATAATCATCTTTTCTCTCTATGGAAGATGAAATCCAGACTATATGCCCACTTTAATCCAGCTTTGTCAAACAATGTACCCAAGTCCACTTTCCACCAAAATGCATGGGTATATGGCCTCTGTGACTAGACCATTCCAGGCTGGAAAAGGGCTGTTGGCTGGAAAGGTTGCTGCAGAATGGAGCCAAAATCCCTCCTTTGTCTAGTTAGCTCATTAATGGGCCTTGTGATGCTGCTTTTGCTTTGGCCAATCATCAGGAAGGATCAATAGCTGGAGGAGGACATCAATGGTGAGATGAATTGGCACAATAGCCACAAGGATAGACTCAAATATACTGGTGATCATTACTGTGATGCAGACTGGGCAACACTGCCCTCTGCTGTGCATACGGTCACCATGACTTGGAGTAGACTTGATGGTAACCAGCAACATGACATTGCAGATGTATTGCCCATCACCTAGTGGTACAGAGAGAAGGAACTCAACTCCTTTGCATATTAATGGGAACAGCTGCCACGATCAAGAATAGGATGACTTCTCTTGGAGACTTTTAAATGGCATTTGGGAGAATTTTTGCAAACTGTTTTCAGTCTTCACAGAAACTCTGTGTTATGGACTGAATTGTGTCCTCCAAAAATGTGTGTGGGAATCCTAACCTCTCTATCTGTGAATGGACTTTATTTGAAAACAGGGTCTTTGAAGATGTTATCAGTTAGGCTAGTGGGAGGTCACACTGCAATAGGATGTGTCCAAATCCTACATGACTGGTATACTTATGAAAGAGGAGAAGATACACAGAAAATGGGACACAGAGGAAGGTCATGTATGATGCTCCAGCGGCAAGCCAAGGCACACGTGGAGCTCCCAGCTCAGTGTGAACCTGGAACAGATTGTCTCAGAGCTCTCAGAAGGAGTCAACATGGCCAAGATCTGGATCTCAGACTCTCACCTTCCACACCCGTGACACAATAAATTTTTCTTCTAATAAGCCACAAAGTTTGTGTTATTTTGCTACAGCAGCCCTAGGAAACTAATATATTCTGTGAGATAAGTCATATTATCTATGCTTTTACTGGAAGCTCTGGTGGTGTAGTGCCTAAGATGTTTGACTGCTAATCAGAAGGCTGCCAGTTCAAACCCACCAGCCAGTCCTCAGAAGGAGGGTTGGGCAATCTACTTCCATAGTGATACTGCCTGGAAAACCCAAGGAGGGGTCGCTATGAGTCAGATCTATACTTTTACAGATAAAGAAATTGACATACAGAGCAGGTAGACAAACTAGTTTACACAGTTGACAAATTAATAAAGCCATAATATGAATCCAAGTGTTCATAGGGTTTCCCCTGGCCACTTCTTTGAGAAGTGGATGGCCTCTTCCTTCTTCCTAGTCTGTCTCAGTCTGTAAGTTGCATTGAAACCTGTACACCATGTGCAACCCTGTGGCATTTGAAACTCTGGTGGCACAGCCTCACAGCAACACACAAGCTGCCACAGTAGGACAAACTGACAGACAAGTTTATCTCTCTCAGCTAGGATTAAATCTCAATCTAAAGAAAACAAAAATCCTCTCACAACTGGCCCTATAAGCAGCACCACAATAAATGGAGAAAAGATTGAAGTTGTCGATCTTCACATTGCTTGGTTCTATAATCAACGTCAATGGAAGCAGCAGTCAGGACATCAGATGACATATAGCACTGGGCAAACTGGCTGCACAGGACGTCTTTCAGGTGCTGAAGAGCAAAGATGTCTCCTTGAGGACTAAGGTGTGCCTGACACAAGCCATGGTATTTTCAATCGCCTCATTTGCATGCGAGAGCTGGACAATGAATGAGGAAGACCAAAGAAGAGTTGATGCTTTTGAGTTGTGGTGCTGGCAAAGAGTGCTGAAAGTACCATGGACTGCTAAAAGAACTAACAGATCTGTCCTGGAGGAAGTGCAGCCAGAATGCTCCTTGGAAGCAAGAATAGCCAGACTTTGTCTCACCTACTTTGGTCATGTTGTCAGACCATTCCCTGGACAAAGATGTCATGCTTGGTAAGATGAAAGGTCGACAAAAGAGGGGAAGGCCCTCAACGAGATGGATTGACACAGTGGCTGCGGCGATGGAGTCAAGTATAGCAAGGATCATGGAGCTGGCACAGGACTTGGCAGTGTTTCATTTTCCTGTGCATAGGGTTGCTATGAGTGGGAGATGACTCGACCACACCTAACAGCAATGACATGAATCCAGGCCTTCCACCTCCAAGTCCAGGGCTCTTTGGACATTAACTGAGCTGTGTCCTATAATCTTTGCCTTTCAACCTCTTTTTAGCAGCATGCTTAATTTTTCTCCAAATAGTAAACCTCATGACTTTTTTACAGAATGTCTCCAGTAATTCCTGTAGATACCCAGACTAGCAGATAGTAAGCACCTGATAATACCTATATGTTGACTTATACTGGCCTTGTCTCAAATTTAGGGCTGTGAAAGGGGTAGGCTGTTTACTAAATTTGGACTTGTTCGGAAGGGAACTACCATGACTCACAGTTAAGTGACTGCCCAAAGAGCTGCATTTGGGACCACAGATGAGCTGCCACTCAGGGGCTTGTGACAAGTCTGGCCAGCCAGGTAAGTATCTCCTCAGGCCAAACATAGGTGGTTTTGACATTGACTATTCTTTTCAAGAATTCATCCAGGAGCATTGTGCTAATTACTTGTCGGTTGTAATCTGACATAGACCAGCTGTTGAATCTATGGCCTCCATTCACAATGGGCCTTTAACAATCATGCCACAGAGTTCTGAATTTCACAACTTTACTGACAAAGCTGGGTTACTGTTTCCAAGATTTCTAAAGCAAGAGTGAGAAATGTAGCCAAGACATTCCTATTTATCCTTTGGGAAGAGCTGTTCAATTTAAACCATTCCTATATACCTCGGAATGGAGGTATTTGTTGTTCCCAACCATTAACATGAGCTAGTCCCATCAGGAATACATTAGTTCACTCTGGAAACATAGCGTGTAAGCAAAGAGACACCTAGTGGACAAACATGTAAGTACACTATTTAACCTAAGACTGAACCCCTAAACCAAACGCATTGCCACTGAGTTGATTCTGACTCATCGTAACCCTATAGAACAGATTAGAGCTATCCTAAATGATTTCCAAGGCTGTAATCTTTACACAGACTGCCACGTCATTTCCTCACTGAGCAGGCGGTGAGTTTAAAATGCCAACCTCTAGTTAGCAACCAGGTGTATAACTGGCCTTCTAAACTTTTAAGAGAGACTGAAAAAGTGTTCCTGCTCTCTCATTTGACATTCTTTTGATTTCAGTGGAGGAATGAAAACAACTGTTAGAATCATAAACTCAGAAATCTGAGTTTTACAAAAGGATATTTTAGATTTATTTCTAAAGAAAGATTTTTATTTGTTCTTAACTAGACTATCTTAGTGCACAAAGCCCTGGGATTACAATACAAAAAGTTCAGAGTGGATTATAAATGGCCAGGCACTTTATTTCACCTTATGCACTCTGTGGGCTTATTTTTTTGTTTCCATCTTTTTATAGACTCTGTGTGTGGTAATTTCCATTTTGTCTTTGGGTTATTTTATTCAAGCTTTTAAATAAGGGCAAAGACTTTTTCTTTTTCTTCCAGACACCTTCCTGTGGTCCACCCACTCTGTTCCTTCCATACTTACTTTCTGCCTTGCAGTCACCTACACATTGCGTGTACCCTCCTCCCCACCTTCAATTCACAGACGAATCTGCCGCTCTCACTCACCACCCTTAGTAACTTTACCAACATCAAAGCTAAGTTTGTTATCACAGAATACAAGGAGGCATACTTCCCATACTACTGAAACGTTGTAATGTCTAAACTTTATTCTACCACTCCTCTGTCAATTTGTTGTACTGTGGTCCCTTACGTGTTGCTTCAATGCTGGAAGTAATAAGAGCTTTCGGAAAACACGTTTGCTGATGGGGCACAATTCAAAATGAGGAAAAGAAAAACAACTCCAAACATCCATTAACAATTAGAATGTGGAATGTACAAAATATGAATCTAGGAAAACTGGAAGTTTTCCGAAATTAAATGAAATGCTTAAAGATCGATATCCTAGGCATTGGTGAGCTAAAATTGACTGCTATTGGTCATTTTGAATTGGATAATCATATAGTCTCCTTGAGGACTAAGGTGCGCCTGACACAAGCCATGATATTTCCAATCACTTCGTATGCATGTGAGAGCTGGACAATGAATAAAGAAGACCGAAGAAGAATTGATGCTTTTGAGTTGTGGTGCTAGCGAAGAATGCTGAAAGTACCATGGACTGCTAAAAGAACTAACAGATCTGTCCTGGAGGAAGTGCAGCCA
>NW_006922168.1:134080-138654 GCF_000298275.1 Orycteropus afer afer
AGAAGGGACCATTCCCTGGAGAAGGATGTCATGCTTAGTAGGATGGAGGGTTGATGAAAGAGGGGGAGGCCTTCAATGAGATGGATTGACACAGTGGCTGCGATGGTGGGCTCAAGTATAGCAGGGATCATGGAGCTGGCGCGGGATTGGGCAGTGTTTCGTTCATGCTATGCATGGGGTCACTATGAGTCGGAAACAACTCGACGGCACCTAACAACACAACAACATAGTCTACTGGGTTGGGAATGGCAAATTGAAGAGGAATGGTATGGCATTCATCATCAAAAAGAACATACCAAGATAATATCCTGAAATACAGTGCTGTCAGTAATATCCATACTACTGCAAAGAAGATCAATTAACATGCTTATTATTCAAATTTATGGACCAACCACTAATGCAAAAGATAAACAAACTGATTTATTTTACCAATTCCTATAATCTGAACCGGTTCAGACTGATGACTGGGACAGAGTGAAGAGTCAGCCACAGGGACCCAGGTGAGGGGAGGGAACCCAGGCCACACCCCACAAGTGGCAAGGCAGAAAAGCAGGGGGGGAAGACCAGGGGAACCAGGGCAGAGTGAGGAGACAGCAGCAGGGATGCAGGTGAGGGGAGGGAACACAGGCTATGCCCCATAAGTGTCAAGGCAGAAAAGTGGAGGGAGCGGGCAGGGAGGCCTGGACAGAGAGAGGAGGCAGCAGCAGGGATCCAGGTAGGGGGAGACTGGAGAGGTTTCAAAAAGCTAAGGGAGACAAACTTGTCTGTCAGTTGATCCTACTGTGGTGACATGGTGCTGTGAGTTTTGAGGCTGTGCCACCGGTGTTTCAAACCCAGCAGGGTGCACATGGTGCACAGGTTTCAGCACAGCTTGCAGACTGAGACAAACTAGGAAGAAGGAAGAGGCCATCCACTTCTCAAATAATTGGCCAGGGAAAACCTTATGAATAGCAAAGAAACACTGTCTGATACATTACTGTGCAACTTTATGAATAGTCCAGAAACATTGTCCAATACAGAGGAGAAGGATGAGTCACTTAGGTTAGAAGGCTCTCAAAATATGACTGGGAAAGAGCTGCATCATCAGAGTCAAACCAGCCTTACTGATATGGATAGGTAAAGCATTTGAGGCCTCCATTTGCTGATGTGACACAACTCAAATTGAGGAGAAATAGCTGCAAACATCCAATAATAATTGGAACATGGAATGTATGAAGTATGAATCTAGGAAAATTGGAAGTTGTCAAAAATGAAATAGAATGCATAAAGATCATTATCCTAGGCATCAATGAGCTGAAATGGACTGGTTTTGACCATTTTGAATCAGACAAACATGTGATCTATTACACTGGAAATGACAAGTTGAAGAGGAATGGTGTGGCTTTCATTGTAACAAAAATGTTTCAGGATCTATCCTGAAGTATAATACTGTCAAGGATAGGATAATAATCATACACCTATAAGGAAGACCAGTTAATACAACTATTATTCAAATTTACACACCAACCCCAAAGCCAAAGATGAGGAAATTAAAGATTTTTACTAACTTCTACAATCTGAAATTGGTCAAACATGCAATCAAGATATGTTGATTACTGGTGATTGGAATGTGAAAGTTGGAAACAAGAAGTATCACCAATAGTTGGAAAATACAGTCTTGGTGATCGAAATGACACTTGAGATTGCATGATAGAGTTTTAAAAGACCAATGACTTATTCATGGCAAATATCTTTTTTCAACAACATAAATAGCAGCTGTATATGTGGACCTTGCCAGGTGGAATACACAGGAATCAGATCAACTACACCTGTGGCAAAAGGCGACGAAGAAGCTCAATATCTTCGGCCAAAACAAGACCAGGAGCTGGTTGTGGAACAGACCATCAACTCTTCCTATACAAGTTCAAGTTGAAGCTGAGGAAACCTAAAACAAGTCCATAAGAGCCAAAATATGACCTCATTATATTCCACCTGAACTAAGAGCCCATCTAAAGAATAGATTTGATTCATTGAACACCAAAGACTGAAAAACAGAGGAATTGTGGGATGACATCAGGAACATCATCCATGAAGAAAGCAAAAGGTCATTTAAAAGACAGGAAAGGAAGAAAAGACCAAAATCGATGTCAATAGAGACTCTGAAACTTACTCTCGAAAGTAGAGTAGATAAAACCAATGGAAGAAATGATGAAATAAAAGAGCTGAAAAGATTTCAAAGAGCAGCTCAAGAAGACAAAGTCAATTATTATAATGAAATGTGCAAAGACCTGGAGTTATAAAACTAAAAGAGAAAAACATGCTTGGCATTTCTCAAGGTGAAAAAATTGAAAAAAAAAAATTTAAACTTCAAGTTGCAGTATTGAACGATTCTATAGGCAAAATATTGAATGATGCAGGAAGCATCAAAAGAAGATGCAAGGTATACACAGAGTCACTGTACAAAATGAACTGGTTGATAACCATCTATTTCAGGAAGTAGCATATGATCAAGAACCAATGGTATTGAAGGAAGAACTCAAAGCTCCACTGAAGGAATTGGCAAAAAAAAAAAAAATTGCCATGGAGTCAGATGCAACTCATAGCAACCCCTCCTTGGGTTTCTGAGGTGGTATCACTATGGAAGTAGATTGCCCAACCTTCCTTCCAAGGAGTGGCTGATGGGTTTGAACCACCAGCCTTCTGGTTAGCATTTAAATGCCTCATTGACAGAATACTCATTGCGATATTTCAACAAACAGGTGCCGCACTGGAGATGCTTACTCACCTGTGCCAAGAAATTTGGAAGACAGCTATCTGGCCAACTGACTAGAGGAGATCCATATTCATACCCATTCCAAAGAAAGGTGATTCAACAGAAGTTGGAAGTTATCAAACAATATCATTAATATCATGTGATAGGTAAGTTTGTGTGTCAACTTGTCTGGGCCTGGTTGAGTGGGTGGGCAGCAGAATGTAGTATTCCCCATGATGAGACTGGTAATCACCTCCATGGTGGAATCTACTGTGAGCAGCTGGGTAGCTACCTTTGGGATGTGGTCTGCTTCCTGTATATAAGAAGAAGCCTTGGGGAACAGTCCCTAGCTTATGGCATGCTTGAACCCTGTATGTAACTGAGTCATTGTTCAGCAGCTAGCCATGCTCTCCCAACCTTGGGAACTTTAATGTACTTGAATTAATGGCCTGCTGTGTGATTTGGTAACATCAGGACTCTGCCTTATTACTTGTCAGCCTTGGGCTTGTCAGCCTCAGCAGCAAGTAGCTGAATGAAGAAAAGCCTCCAGCTTCAGTGAGCAGAAGCAGGAGGCAGAGCTGAAGCCCAAAGTTGAGAAGCTTTTACCCAGCCCCTAGAGCCTGGCACTTTGAACTCAGACTTAAAGCCTCCAAACTATAAGAGAATAAACTCCTGTTTGTTCAAGCCATCCCATTTGTGGTATATTACTGTCAGAGACGCACTAGGTAACCAGGACATAACACCCACAAGTAAAATCTTGCTCAAGATAACTTAAAAACTGTTGCAGCAGTACACTGATAGGAAACTTCCAGAAATGCAAGCTGGATTCAGAAGAGGACGTGGAACAAGAGATATCATTGCTGATGTTATATTCTTGGCTCAAAGCAAAGAATACCAGAAAGATGTTTACTTGAGTTTTATTGACTATGCACAAGCATTCAACTGTGTGTATCATATCAAATTATGGATAACCTTGAGAAGAATGGAAATTTCAGAACACTTAAATGAACTCATGAAAAACCTGGACATAGACCAAGAGGCTATCATTTGAACAGAACTAGGGAATAGAGCATGGTTTAAAATCAAGAAGGGTGTGTGTCAGCTTTGTACCCTTTCACAATACTTATTCAAACTTTATGCTGAACAAATAATCCAAGAACCTAGACTATATGAAGAAGAACATGGCATCAAGATTGGAGGAAGACTCATTAAGAACCTATGATATGCAGATGATACAACTTGCTTGCCGAAAGTCAAAATGACTTGAAGCACTTACTGATAAAGATTAAAGACTACAGTGTGCAGTATGGATTACACCTCAACACAAAGAAAACAAATATCCTCAAAACTGGACCAATAAGCAGCATCACGATAAGTGGAGAAAAGATTGAATTTGTCAAAGATTTCATATTACTTGGATCCACAATCAGCATCAATGGAAGCAGCAGTCAAGAAGTCAGATGTTGTATTGCACTGGGCAAATCTGCTTCAAAACACCTCTTTATGGTGCAGAAGACTAAGGTGCACCTAATCCAAGCACTGGTGGCATAGTGCCTATTGACTGCTAATCAGAAGTCTGGTGTTTCAAACCCACCAGCCACTCCTCGGAAGGAAGATTGAGCAATCTACTTCCATAGAGATTGCCTCAGAAACTCAAGGAGGGGAGGCTATGAGTTGAATGGACTCCACAGCAGTGAGTTTGTTTTTTTGTTTGTTTGTTTGTTTGTGTTTTTTCAGAATACAAGCCATGCTATTTTCAATTGCCTCATCTGCATATGAAACCTGAACAATGAATAAGGAAGATGGCAGAAGAGTTGATGAGTTGACGCTTTTGAGTTGTGGC
>NW_006922168.1:139532-140242 GCF_000298275.1 Orycteropus afer afer
CTGAAGCCACCTGTTGAAATGGTCGTACCACAAGATGGCGAAGTTGCCATCAGTTTGCCTCCCTGAGTAAACTGTGGAATAGAAGAAACTTCCCCTCCATATGCCAACCAATTTTGCACACATAGTATAAAAAAGAAATAAAAGTGTGCTAGGTTAAGATGCTGAGATCCCAGGGTTCATTTGCTATCACAGCATAGTTGGGCCTATCTTAAAAAGAACTTCTTGAGCCTCAGCAACTATTAATAAAAGACTTTTCTAAATTTCGGGAAGTTTCGTTAAAGTTTTTCTTATATAAACTATAGTGACATATTCTGAAGGTAGAGTCCTTTTTTGACCACTTTAGTTGGAAGGTGATTTGATCAGGGAAGTCAATGACATTTCTACTGAGGACAATAAACTAAGAACAAGTGAAAGGTCTGGAACAGAAACCTGAATTAGCTTTTCTCCCCTCACTGTCTATGAACAATAAATACAGAAATATTTCTGGGAAAAGTGTTCTATTTTTTGTAATTTGTGGAAAATTACCTCAAAAGATTTTGTGATTTTTGACTAACACTTCATCAATCTTGGAATTGAATTATATTCCTTAGAAATCAATATCCTTATTTTTGAGCAATATTACTGAAGATAATTCAGAAACATTTGCAGCAGTATATTGACAGAGAACTTCCAGAGGTTCAAGCCGGATTCAGAAGAGGACGTGGAACAAG
>NW_006922168.1:140538-142467 GCF_000298275.1 Orycteropus afer afer
GCATGGGGTCGCTATGAGTCGGAAACGACTTGACGGCACTTAACAACAACAACAACAATTTTTGAGCAAAACTTTGAAAGAGGACATATATTATTCACCAGAAAAGTAATACCTCAGGTGCTAACCTGCCCTCTAGATAATATGAAAAGCCTGTAGATTCTGCTTTCAAATAGTAATCTCTATGTAAGTACTTCTTCAGCTAGTCAGTTCTCTTATTGTAATTCAGTTCTTCCATTCCTGTTCACATTGGTCAACTTTGTGCTACATTTTACGAGCCTTTCAAGAAGAAGATGTATGTGGTCATCTATTCCTTCACTGCCAGCAAGGAAGATTTAACATACAATTTATTTTAAAAATAAGCCAAAAAATCTTTGGAATACAAATTAGGTCTCCATTAGAGGTATGAGACTTGGCCCCACACATATCTGTTGTGGAAAAAAGTCTTTTGGTACTTGCAAATCACCTGGTAACATAAATCAGCATTAAGTAGGTTTATGACCATAGTTCTCATGGGCACAATGAAAAAGAAGAGGAAAAATATAACCTTTCACTCAAAACATGTTCACATAAAACCTCATAATATTCATTGTCCAGCAGGAATGTATCAAAATAGACAAGTATTCTGTACCTAAGAATTCTATGCAGAACTCAAAATAATCAATGTAGAAGAAATTCATGCACATGTTACTGAAAAATAAATATGAAGTATTTGCTCCCACTACATACAGTTGGACTCAGAACAGTGTCCATCACCTATCATAGTGACTATCATGAAGGTGACAGAGGACCAGGCAGTATTTTTTCTGTTATATTAAAAAGTGTCCATGAGTTGAAGCCAACTCAATGGCAACTAATAACAATAAGACATATATAAAGATCTTTCATTATTGCTTAATGACAATGCTAAAAATGAAAATTGTTGGTATACTTCTGTATCGGGAGCTCTGGTAACATAGTGCCTAAGGCACTTGTCTGTTAACCAGAAGGCTGGCATTCAAACCCACTAGCCACTTCTCGGAAGGAAGATGGAGCAATCTACTTCTGTAGTGATACTGTCTTGAAAACCGAAGAAGGAGTGGATATGACTCAGGTCCGACTTGACAGCACATAACAACACAACAACAACAACAACTTCTGTATCATATTGAAGAACTTTTATCATCCTAGTATAGCTTAGTCAAGATTTTCCCTTAGATGAAGATCTAGCTTTGCTAGAAAAACTCTACTACAGCCAATTGTGCTAAAATCTGAGATCCAGACATGCTTAAATGTATGCAGAAAGGCCTGGATGAAGAAAAATGTCTCCTGTACCAAAGATGGGTCAAAAAAAAAAGAAAAAGAAAAAAGGCCATCTAGTCTAGTCCAACTCATAGTGAACCTATAGGACTGAGTAGAACTGTCTCACATGGTTTCCAAGGCTGTAAATCTTTGTGGAAGCAGACTGCCACATCTTTCTCCTGCAGAGTGGCTGGTGACTTTGAACTGCCAACCTTTCAGTTAGCATCCAAGCGCTTACCCACTGCACCACCAGAGTTTCTTAAGGGTGAGTAGGTGAAGAGGAACAGGAAGATGGGAGGTGATATCTGTAAAATGGAGAAAAGCAGTGATTGAGGACATGTTCTCCCTCAATGTTTCTTGTCATTAGGGAGCAATGTAGAGTCTGAACTTTGGTGCATTGTTGGCTTCAGGTGGAACAAAGATAGTAGATGGGAATACCTGAAGAAAGACATCATTGGGAATTCACAGAAATCGTTAGAAGATGTGCTGCATGGATTAGTGCCGACTGCATCAAAATCTCTACACAGTACAGATGCACCAGCTGATGATAACATCATTCATCACCACCATGAACAACATTTGCTATGTGCCTAACTAGGTACAGACAGAGTCCTAGGAGCTGTGTTCATATTAACTTGGTAATTCCTTGCA
>NW_006922168.1:143627-145661 GCF_000298275.1 Orycteropus afer afer
GAAAGGGATCAATCAGAAAAAAGATCAAAACAAAGTGAAGAAAGCCTAAGGTTCATGTGGGATACTATCAAAAGGAATAACCTACATGTAATTGGAATTCCAGAACAGGAAAAGAAAAAAACACTGAGAAAATTATCCAAGATTTTTTGGAAGGAGCTTCTCTAATATGATGAAAGATGAGAATACATCCATTCAGAAATTCCAACAAATCCCACACAACATAGACCCCCCAAAAAAAATCACCACAACATATCATCATCAAACTCATTGTGGTGTAGTAGATTACATAGTATGGCTTTCTAGTCATCTCTCTCTCTCATTGCTGTTGAGTCATATCCGACTCATAGTGACCCCTCCTTAGGTTTCTGAGGCAGTATCATTACAGAAGTAGACTGTCCAACCTTCCTTCTGATTTCTAGCCATAAGTCTTTATAAATTCCATGATGGAATTTGCTGTGAGCAGCTGAGTAGCTCCTGATTGTAAAAGTTCTCCACCTGAGGTATTTCTGTTGGGAACATCACAAGTAATTTTCTAGGACATATGCTCTCTCTCTCAGGTGTGTAGAATTCTGATAGTGGGATTGGTTGGTTTGGTCACTGCCAGGCTCAAAAGGAGTCCTCCTAGAGGCAGAAGGAATCTCTCACTGCTGGCTGAGAGATATGCATTGCTGAAGGAGAGATGCAAGAGACACATGCTGCTGAGAGAGACACTGAGAGACACACACTGCTCTCATGGAAAAGAAACTGAGAGAGACTGTGGGCTGAGAGAGACTGAGCGTGTTCCTGAACTTGAATTGTAGCCTGTTGCTTCCCAAATAAACCCCACAATCTGTGAGTTCTGTGTGGCCACTGCAGCAAATTATCAAACTCAGCAGAGAGGTGGTGGGTGCTATGGGAGGAACAGGTGGTGTCAGGGTTAATGAAAGAGCTGGAGGGAGGGAGCATGTCTGGCCTCATAGGAATAGGCCTTGGGCTACTGATGGTGATTCTGTCTTCCTCTTGTGGGGTTAGAGGAAGTCAGAAGATGTGGCTTCCCTGTCCCTTTGGCACTCATCAAAACCAAAGACAAAGAAATAATCCTGAAAGCAGCATGGGAAAAACAAAGTTACTTACAGAGGACAACCAATAAAAATAAGCTCTGATTTCTCATCAGAAACCATGCAAGTGAGAAACTAATGAGATGGTATATATAAAACCTTGAAAGAGAAAAATTTTCAACCAAAAATTATATACCCAACAAAATTGTCCCTCAAATATGATGGTGAAATTAGGAGATTTCCAGATAAGCAGAAATTAAGGGAATTTGTTCAAAACAGACCATCTTACAAGAAATACTAAAAGAAGTCTCTGTTCAAAAACAGAGAACCAATAATAGCAAACAACTACCGACCATTAATAAACAAGATGACATAACCCAGAAACTAACACAGCTATGGATGTATCCAAAGTAAAATAAGTTTACAAGATTGTAAACAGGGAACCAGAGATATCAATTGGCAAATGAGGACAAATACAAACCAAAAAGAGGGAAAAAATAGTGTAGTTACAGAACTTCTGAATGGTGAGGAGAGATGCAAGATAGAATGGACTGTTCTAAACTTGGGGAGAAAATTATAAATCACAGGGTAACTCAAAGAAAAATGATAAACTGTCACATCACAAAAAAAAAAAGAGTACAAACACAAATATTTAGCAAATACTAAAACAACAGCAACAAAGGAAATGATAACACAATTCATAAACATAAAGCACTCAGCACAGAAAATAATATGGAACAAAGAAACTAGGAACACCATGAAAAGCATAACAGAATGACAGTAAGCAATTCATACTTATTGATAATTACACTGAATGTTAATGGATTAAATGCACCACTCAAGAGACGGAGAGTTGCAGACTGGATAAGAAAACATAACCCATCAATATGCTGTCTACAAGAGACACACCTTAGAGACAAAGACAAAAATAAACTAGAATTCAAAGGTTGGAAAAAGATATATCAAGCTAATGGCAACCAAAAAAGAGCAGGAGTGG
>NW_006922168.1:146811-148954 GCF_000298275.1 Orycteropus afer afer
AATAGGAGCTCTGGTGGTGTAGTGCCTAAGGCACTTGACTGCTAACCAGAAGGCTGGTGGTTCAAACCCACCAGCCACTCCTTGGAAGGAAGATTGGACAATCTACTTCCACAGTGATACCACCTCAGAAACCCAAGTAGGGGTTTCTATGGGTCAGATCAGACTTGATGGCAGTGAGTTTGGTTTTGGTTTTTAAATATAAATAAATATACTTTTGATTTTCGATAAACTTGGATCAACAAATGCTCCATTTCTAGAGCATTCACTTTACATTTGGCCATCTAAATGTATCCTTGTTTCTTCTAGTATGTTCCTTGTCACTGATTGCCAAATAATAATAATAATAATTTCAGAGAGAAGTCACTTTACTTAACTACTGTACCACTGAATAGTTGTCACTTCCAACAAATCTGTCGTCAAGAAGAAATTCAGAGGGCATCTAGTTTTAAAATATAGCTGGTCATTTGTAAATACTCTTAATTTTCCTCCTCATAGCCTGGGGATAAACATATCTAGGCTGCTCTAATTTGGTTCACAAGCTAGAATAACAGGTGAAGAACAAGCCCTTCAGGTCATAAATACCTCTTAAAGAAGGAATTAGTTTAGAAGAGTTTTCGATTACAGACCAAGATGCCAGAAACTATCAACTGCCTCATTCCAGTTTTGTGTCCTTTGATCTGTCCAAGAAAGAGATAAGGAAGTGTTGTCACGAGATTTCTGCCTGGATTCACTTACCTAAGAGGAAATCAGAACCTACCACAACCCAAAAAGGAACAAGACAATAGTACTATTCTCTTCATTTAATCTTTATTCTGTAAAGATTACAGCCTTGGAAACCCTATGAGGCAGTTCTACTCTGTCCTATAGTGTCGACAGCAGTAAGTGGGGCAGTAATGGGTAATCTTTAAGGAAATAAACTGCCACATCTTTCTCCCATGGAGTGGCTGGTGGTTCCAACCATGGACCTTTTGCTTAGCAATAAAGTACTCAACCACTGCACCATCAGTGAGCACTGATCATCAATATTACAGCCTAGAAAGCCCTATGGGGCAGTTCTACTCTGCCATGCAGGTCACTGTGAGTCAAAAATCAACTTGATGGACAAAATTGATGAAAAGAAGTAAGCTAGCAAGGCAGGCAGTACACTGAGGCCTTTCTCTCCCTGGAAGTGAAGTTTTTCTAAACAAGAAAATGAAACTAGCATTTCAACCCTTTTGAATACCCTCTCCAAGATACATTTTTAGCGTACTTTCAAAACATCTTGAAAGATGTGCACGTGGATTTAGAACTTCCACCTTTTTTCTTGGAGTTTTGTGGGAGAGTGTTCCAAATTAGTGATAATAATCCCACTTATTGCCCAAATCATTGATTAAAAGAATATAGACTGTCTTCAAATGTATACATTTGTATCTCACAGTAAAACAATATGTATGGGAAACATGATATACAAAGGATATATTTCAAGAAGGTCCATTTTTTAATAACTCATTAGACTTGAGTATGGCTTTCTTTGCTTTGAATTTTTCTCCAACTTCTTGAAAAATTTTCAAAACTATAGTAAAGTTTCAGTAATCGTTAACAATGAAATGGCTTTCACTTGTTGTTGCTGTTGCTGTGTGCTGTCCAGTTGTTTCCAACTCCTAGTGACCCACTAGGACAGAGTAGAACTGCCGCATTGAGTTTCCTAGGCTTGCGGTCATCTTTCTGGTAGCAGATTTCCAGGTCTTCTCTCCTGTAAAGATGCTAGTGAGTTCAAACCACTGACCTTTCACTTAGCAGTCAAGTACTTAAACATTGCTCTACGAGGGATCCTTAGTCTTCAGTTAGAGTCACCAGCTACTATTTTGTTTTATCTCTCTGTGTGAGTAGATAAATGTTTTACTGATCCAGTTGAGAGTTGCAAGTAAACATGGACACTTCACTCTAAACACAGTAACATGTATCTCCTACAAGCTATTGTTGTTGTTGTTGTTATTTGCCGTCGAGTCGGCCCCAACTCATAGCGACCCCTCCTTGGGTTTCCGAGGCAGTATCACTATGGAAGTAGTATTGCCCAACCTTCCTTCTGAGGAGTGGCTGGTGGATTTGAACCGCCAGCCTTCTGGTTAGCAGTCAAGTGCCTTAGGCATTATGCTACCAGAGC
>NW_006922168.1:149639-151088 GCF_000298275.1 Orycteropus afer afer
GGAAGGAAGGTTGGGCAATCCTACTTCCATAGTGATACTGCCTCGGAAACCCAAGGAGGGGTAGCTATGAGTCAGGGCCGACTCGACGGCACATAACAACAACAGTCTATCTTATTGAGGGCCTTCCTCTTTTCCACTTACCCTCGACTTTAGCAAGCATGGTGTCCTTCTGTAGGGACTGATCCCTCCTAGTAACATGTCCAAAGTATGTGAGATGAAGTCTCACCACCCTAACTTCTAAGTAGCAATCTGGCTGTACTTCTTCCAGAAGAGACAGATTTGTTCATTCTTCTGATAGTCCGCAGTATTTTCAGTATTCTTCTTCAACACCATAATTCTAAGGTATCAATTCTTCTTCAGTTTTCCTTATTCATTGTCCAATTTTCACATGCATATGGGATGATTGAAAACGCCATAGCTTCGGTCATGTGTACCTTAGCTCTCAAAGTGACATCTTTGCTTTTTAATGCTTTAAAGAAGTCTCTTGCAGCAGATTTGCCCAAGGCAATAAATATGCCATCTGGTTTGTTGACTGCTACTTCACGGACATTGATTGTGAATCCAAGTAAAATTAAATTCTTTATAACTTCAATATTTTCTCCATTTATCTTGTTTCTTATTGGTCCAGTTATAAGGATTTTTGTTTTCTAAATGTTGATGTGAATCCATACTGAAGGTTGTAGTCTTTGATCCTCATCAGTAAGTGCTTCGAGTCCTCTTCATTTTTAGCAAGCAAGATTGTGTCATCTGCATATCACAGGTTGCTAAGAAGTCTTCCTCCAATCCTGATGCCATATTGTTCTTCAAGTAGTCCAGCCTCTTGGATATTTGCTCAGCATATGACATACATTAATTTATTCAACATATGACATAGATTAATTCATTCTATTTGAACAACAATCCTATGAAGTAGATTTTTATCATCTTTTCTTTTTGAATGGAAATTGCCCAAGTTCATAGAGCCAGTAAGACTACTTCTGTGGCCAAACTTTAAATATAGAAATATTGTAAATGTTACAGTAGAGTAAGAAACCATCTATTTCCATGTCAGATAAATTTAGACATTTTTCCCTCTTGTTTAACCTGCACTCCCCATTGTCTAAATTCTGTGCTTTATAGTTTTTGTTTTGCTTTGTTAAAATACAAGGCAGTGTGAGTGACATTATGCTTTATCTAAACATTTTCCAGCTATAATGATTTGAAATTATTATAGTTAAATCAGAAACATTTTTTTATTATGATTTGGGTGAAAGGTTACAGAGCAAATTCGCTTTCCATTCAACAATACATACACATCCTGTCTTGTGACATTCATTGCAATCCCCACAATGTAACAGCACTCTTCCCACTTCCTCCCTGCATTTGTCATTTCCCTTCATCCTTTTTTCTATCCCTCCCTGCCTTCTTAGATTTATCGCTGGGCAAATGCTGCCCTTTTGGTCTCATATG
>NW_006922168.1:151606-152818 GCF_000298275.1 Orycteropus afer afer
CACTGTTAGTTTTTCTGGTCACAGGGTCATGGAAGTTAGTGTTCATGTGGTCTATTAGTCCTGTTGACCAATTGTTTCCTTGTGTCTTTGATTTTCATCACTGTTCTTTGCTCTGGATGAGGAGAGACCAATAGTTTCATCTTAGATGGCTGCTCTAAGCTTTTAAAATACCGACCTCAGTTGCTATTTACCAAAGTAGGATGTAGAACATTGTCTTTGGGGACTATGTTGCCAATTGACATTAGTGTCCCCCAAGACTATGACTAGAAATAAAACAAATGAATGTTCACTGTATTGAATGCCAAAAAAAAATGGCTTTTGTGCATGTTTATGTCTCTGCATTTGGTGTGATTAAACAGCCAGAATGTTCCTTACAATAGAGGATAGTGAGACTTATCACATGCTTTGAACATGTAATCAGGAAGGATTAATCCCTGAAGAGGACATCATGCTTGCTACAGTAGAAGGTCAACAAAAAAGAAGACCCTCAATGAGATGGATTGACAGAGTGGCTGCAACACTGAACTCAAACACAGCAACAATTGTGAGAATGGCAGTGTTTCATTCTGTTATACTTAGGGTTGCATTGAGTCAGATCCGACTACACATCACTTGACAATAACATCAACAGTAATATACCACCTCTTCCTTTTTCTCCAGAACAAAACTTTTTGTCACCTTGTGATAGTTAAAGAGCTCTGGTGGTCTTGTGGTCAAAGCACTTGGCTATTAGCCAAAAAGTCGGTGATTCAAACACATCAGTTGCTCCTCAGAAGAAAGAAAAGACAGTCTGCTTCTGTAAAGATTTATAGCCTTGGAAACCCTTGGGAGTTGCTATGAGTCCCAAGACTTAATTGCAGTGAGTTTGTTTTTATTTTGATGTGTGTGTGATAGTCAATGTTATGTATCAGCTTGGCTAGGCTATGATGCCCAGCTGTTTGTCAACAGTAGTATAGACCTAGGAGTTCTGGTAATGTAGTGCCTAAGGCATTTCGCTGCTAACCAAAAGGTTGGCAGTTCAAACCCACCAGGCACCCTGTGGAAGGAAGACTGGGCAATCTACTTCCATAAAGATTTACTACCTCAGAAATCCAAAGGGGGTTGTTATGAGTTGGAATTGACTCAGTGGCAGTGAGTTTGGTTTTTTCGGTTAGTCTAGATGTGGAGCCCTGGTGGTGCCATGGTTAGATGCTGGTTTTTGTTGATGTGATT
>NW_006922168.1:157876-161396 GCF_000298275.1 Orycteropus afer afer
GAGCTGTTACACTGTGGGGAATTGCAATCAATGTCATAGAAAAAATGTGTGTGAAATGCTGTTCAGAATATGAATTTGCTTTGTAACCTTTCACCCAAACCACAATAAAAATTTAAATAAAATTTTTTTAAAAAACTTACAATCCCTTGACTCTGAATAAAGGCGATTAAAATCAGGGTGGTGAAAGTGGTTAAGCTCCCAAAAGCACCCAGCAGGTCTGCAGGATGAAAGACCCGGCCATCTGGCACTGTTCAGAGTGCAGCCAAGGAAATCCTGGGGCAGTTCTAATTTTTCACATGGGGTCATTGAGAGTCAGAATCAACTAGATGGCACTTACCAGCAACAAAGGACATTACCCTGAGTGTGGTCTTTCTCCATAAGGTGAAGGTCTTAAGGCAAAACACTGAGGTGTCTTGGAGAGAATTCTCCCTTAAGACAATAACACTGACATCTTGCCTGAGTTTCCAGCCTGCCACCTGGCCTACGGAGCTGCTGTCCCTCACAATCACGTAAGCCAATCCCTTAAAATAAATCTGTGTGTGTGTATGTGTGTGTGTATAATTGCCTCTGTTTCCCTCGAGAACCCTGAGTAATGCCTACTTCTTTCTGTTTCCCAAGGTACTGAAAATGGCATTGTTGCATAACGCACTACTCAACATCTTTACAAGAACTTCTTGGCACATTAAATTAGGTGGTTTCTCTCATTTTCTTTTGCTCTTGGAGCCTCACAGTTCCAGTACTGTTTGGTTTCAGGCCAAGTCAAGGAAAGTTGGGGCCTCAGTCACATGAATCTCTAAGTAGGCATTCCAGCCAGAAAGAGAACAAACAGATTTTTTCCTATTCTATAGGTCACATCTAAAATAATCTTGAAATTTCACAAGCAATGCAGGCAAGGGCTGCTGCAGAGGCTTACCTGAGTGGTGTTCTGCCTCAGATACAGTAAGCCATTTTGAGTTTGGAAACATCTTGAAGAAATGAAGGGCTATTTTCCACTGATAACACCACTTTACCACCCAGAAATTCTCAAACTGAGATGACAGGTCAACAGCCATTCACGCCTTCCCACACACACAGTTTCCCTCATACTCAGTGATTTGAAAATCTCATTTCGAATTAAGAGTGATTCAGAATGCCTGGGTAGTGAGTGTGATTTTTACTGTCGTTGCCCAGTGCTCAATTTGACAGAGAAGGGTCAAAATCCTGATCATACTCTAAGAAGAAACTCATCTCCCTCTCCAAATTGCACAGAGTTCTGTGCCTGATGTTATTATTTTTGAATTAGCATAGTATTATGTGTGTCTTTAAAGAAAAATTCATACCTTAACCCTAGGTATCTTAACCCCAGAAACCATTATTCTCATTCTCCTGATGGATTTGTTTTCTAGGCCCAAAAGAGTAAAAGATGCAGCATTTGATGGATTATGCCTTGAATAAATAAATGGTGACAAGACAAAATAGTGAGAATTGTTTAAGCTGTGAGCTCTTTCCCAGAATGTGTACCATTTGTTCCTCCCACTCATCCTCAATAGACTCCCATTATCTTCAGATAACAATAGGAGAGGCTGCCTGCAGTTAATTTAATCTCTGTAATTGCCTGAGAAATAAAGGCCTATGTCTATTGAATATTATTTCTATTATGTCCTTGAAAATGAGTTCAAAACTGTTAAAATTGCTACTTTCAGTAATATATTAACCTCTACAAAATGTTATTAGTTATTCTTGCAGTCTTCCTAAAGCAAAGAATGACAAGTGCACATTTTTTTCTTTGATAAAAATTCAATGTTAAAATACCATAATCCTTTTTAACAGTTTGGTCAAGCTCAACCCACTTAAGGTGTACAATAACCCTTTGCTAATAAATCTTGAGGAGCTCTGGTAGCGTAGTGCCTAAGGCACTTGATGGCTAACCAGAAGGCTGGCGGTTCAAACCCACCAAGCACTCCTCAGAAGGAAGATGGGGCAATCTACTTCCATAGTGATATTGCCTCGGCAACCCAAGGAGGGGTCGCTGTGAGTTGGGTCCAACTCGATGGTACATAACAACAAAAACAATAAACCTGAGATGCAATTTCTTTGCTTAAAAAAAGAAAGAAAAGGCCCAAATCCATTTTCTTGTAGCACATAAAATGAAACCGTTTAACCACTTGGAAAGCTGCTGGAGATCAATAGAGAGAAGGAACGTCACAAAGCAGCAGTGATGAAAGTAGTATAAACAGCCAGCCTTTGTAAGCCCTAATTATTAGTTCATTTAGGCCAGCATGTGCTGAGCACTGTCTGTGCACTGATTGTTTAATTTTTACAACTGTGAGTTTGGCCCTGTTTCTGTTCCCATTTTATAGATGAAGATGACAGTCATGCAGTCATCTTGCTCTGGCTGGCGTCATCTGCTCTGGGGACAGCTGTCCCTGCACTCCACAGCCACCTCTGAACTCCTCCCACACCCACACCTGGTCCTGATCATTACTTTCCACAGAGTCACACTGTTTCCTTTGCTCTGAGCTCTCTCCTGCCAGAACCCACAACACTCAAGAAGAGGGCTTGGGGGCAGAAAGCAAGGGAGAGCCTGAGTCTGCTACGTGGGCCCAGAAACCACTGCCTTCTCCCACCCTGCCAGATGTCCTCGTTTATCTGTGCACTATGCTTCTGCCAGCCCGACTCCGTCTGGGGCCTTTAATCCATCAGTCAAATCTGTACCTGTCTAAACCACAACTGCAGAAAGTTCAGTTTCCCTTCCCCGGCGTCTTAGATGCCACGCGATGCACCTGCTCACATCAGTGGGTCCCTGAACATTCTGAAACAGTATGGCTGTTCACCGAGCCGTCTGTGGCCAGGAGAGGGCACCATCCTGCACATGCACTGAGGACAAGTCTACAGGCAGTTGGCTGTAACCTAACTTTACAGGGCAGGGTAAGGAGCTCTCGTGCTTGACCCTACTCAAAATACAGTTGTGATAGTGAATTGTGTTTATCAGCTTGGCTAGGTTATCTTGCCCAGTTGTTTGTCACACAGTCTTGTCTAGATGTTGCTGTGAAAGTATTTTGTAGACTTGATTTGTATTTACAGTCAGTTGACCTTAAGTAAAAGAGATAACCCTCAAGAATGTGGGTGGGCCTCTTCCAATTGGTTGAAGACTTAAAAGCAAAAACAGGTTTCCTGGAGAAGAAAGAATTCAGCTTCATGACTGTAACACAGACACCCTGCCAGAGTCACCAGTCTGCCACCTGACCCATGGCTTACAGGCTCAAGTGCAACATCAATTTTTGCCTGAGCTTCCAACCTGGCAGCCTCCACAACTGCATGAGCCAATTCCTTCAAATCTCTCTCTCTCTCTCTCTCTCTCTCTCTCTTTCTCTGCCTGTGTGTGTGTGAATGCACATGTATCTCCTATTGGTTCTGATGGATACAACCATGTTACAAATTATTAGTTACACGAAGGAGCCAAAACTCATGACTCTCAAAGTTTCAGCATTTTGAGTCTTAATATACTGTGAACTCTCTCTATATAATTTTATATATATAT
>NW_006922168.1:161746-164108 GCF_000298275.1 Orycteropus afer afer
TAACAATAACAACAAGAAAACACAATCCCCAAATCCAGAAATACCCACTGTTAACTCCTTGTGTATCTCCTACTCCCCTTTTTGCACTGTTTTTGAATTGTGTGTGCTGTATGCTCAGGGTCTTCGGTACAATCGGTATTGTGGCCTGGAGCCTAATCTTAACAAACTCAGTTGAAGAGGGGGATGCAAATATTCACCTGCTTGACAAGAGCATTCAGATCCTTTCTTCACAATGGCCCTGACATGGCACCGACTCTGTCAGATGTGAATGAGATTTGGGTGGTCCCTAAGGAGCCATGATGCTCTCACAAGCACTCTTCTCATCTCCGTTCTCAGGCCCAAGGTCCCAGTGTGCAGAATAAGGTGAAAGCCCACACCACACTGCAGTGTTTAGAACCAAGCACAGAGGCACTTCCAAGGACAAAACCAGCAACCATTCCTCAGAAGTGTTATTAAGTTATTAAGGCAATCTCAAGTATGGCCGTGTTTAATGTTGCCAGGTTCTTTCAAGAATAAGCCACATAAATGATAGAATGCATATATGGTCCATGAGTCTAGGCATCATGATTCAAATGGAGGGGGTTGAACTCAAAATTCAGTGTTGGTAGGAAAATGTAAGATTCAAATATGTGTATGATAGGATTCAAGGTCATCTGGCGCAGTTTCAGGGAACTAGAAAAGTTTTAGAACATTTTGAAGACAGATTAGAAGATATACTATTCTTTCACATACCCATCACTTTGACATAACAATTTCCCAAATTGTCCCCAAGAGGTCTTTTTAGAGTTGGTTTGTAGAGAACTTAATAAGTTACACTTAAAATAGTAATTGACTTAGAATAAATTTAAGCCAGCAGCATTGTTCTTTGACTTTCTAAACATATCACGAATTATTATAGTCAATTATATAATCTCACATAAGGAGGACATATTTATTTGTTCATTCACAACAGATTATACCCAGTTAATTTGATTGAAAAATGACACAAATCCAAAGAAGGCAAAGACAATAGAGAACAATCTTCTTTTAAAGAATGAAGACTGTTAAGGGTCTCTTCTCATTTCAAGAGAGAATGAGTAGACCCTATTAAGGGCCCCAGCACCATCCCACACACACACCCATACACCCGCACAGATAATCAAAGGGGGAAGGGACTACAGTGTTTCTCTTTATGACAGTACTTCACCCCAGAGTGGTCTTAAGAAATATTACTATTTCTTTCATGGACTGGGTGTGTGTGACTCAACTGAGCCTTACAATGCTGTTATCAGTGGTGGTTGCTATTGGACACCATCAAGGTGATTCCTACTCATAGCAAGCCCATGTGACAGAATAGAACTGTCCCAAAGGGTTTTATTACTTATAATCTTGGTGCAAGCAGATCCCCACGTCATTCTCCAGGGGACCCTCTGTGTGGGCTCAAACTGCCAACGTTAATTAGCAGCAAGTGCTTAACCCTGGTGCCACCAGGGCTCAGTAGTTAGTCTCCTAAAATCTCATAGCAACCAGTCCTCCCACAGCACTTTATTAAGTCCCTGCTCTATCTCCATTGAGAACAGACTACAGGTTCGGCCTCCTAACGGGCAACGTCAAAAGCACAAGAGATTTTAGGTTACCTACAAAAAGACTATTTCTACTTACTGTTCCTCAACTGGGCCTCTGAAAAATGTGTTTTCTATTTATTTGAAAGTAGATGTGGAGAAGAGTAGGGAGCCCTGGTGGCTCAACTTGTTAAGTGGTTGGCTGCTTACCAAAAGGCTGGCAGTTCCAACCCACCCCAGGGCTCCTCTGGAGAAAGGGATGGAGAGCTGGTTTTGTAAAGATTGCAGCTAAGAAAACCCCCTGCAGGAGTTCTATTCTGTCCCATGGAGTTACTGTGAGTCAGGATGGAGTCAATGGCATCCGGTAACAACAACTTGGAGAGGAAAGGCTTTTGTTCTCTAACAAGCAAAAATCATTAACAAACAAGACACATATGGAGGCAGGGGGAGAAAGTCAAACACACAAAGAAGTGCAGCATACTTGCCAGGAGCTTTGAAGGGTTGGACATTTCAGATTCCTTAACAACTTACTCTTACCTTAGATGACTTGGACAGACACTCCCCTTCTACAGGTCATAACAGATAAGATTCTTGTATTTGAAAACAATCACTTTTATTATTAAGAGGTAGGAGTCGATTTAATGGAGAAGTTGACCTGATACCTAATCATTAAATACAAGGACTACACAGACCAACTCTTCTAACCCCAAAGTGACTATCTGAGTGTGGTAGTTATGTTTGTGTGTCAACTTGGCTGGGCCTGGTTGAGTGGCTGGGCAGCTGGTGGTAGTTATTCCCCATGATGAGACTGGCAATTACCT
>NW_006922168.1:164688-174609 GCF_000298275.1 Orycteropus afer afer
TGCCCAACCTTCCTTCCGAGGAGTGGCTGGTGGGTTTGAACCGCCAGCCTTCTGGTTAGCAGTCAAGTGCCTTAGCCACTATGCTACCAGAGCTCCCGGGTTAGACATAGCCTCACATTTTGTTGTTGCTGTTAGTTGCAGGAAAGTCATTCCAACTTATAGTGACCTTGCATATAAGTGTTTCATAGAATAAAACACTGTCCGATCCTGGGCCATCCTCACAATCATTGGTGTAGTTGAATCCACTGTTGCACTGTTCTGTCAGTCCATCTCATTGAGGGTCTTCCTCTTGTTTGCTGACCCGATACTTTACTAAGTGTGATGTCTATTTCTAGCAATCAGTCTCTCCTGATGATCCATCCACAATGAAAACAAAATCTTACCAATCTTACTACTAAGGAGCATGTGGTTGTACTTTCTCCAAGACCAATATGTTTATTCTTCTGGCAGTCCCTGGTATACTTAATTCTTCAGCAATATTACCACTGTGACGTGTCAGTCTGTCTGCCTTCTTTTTTCATTATCCAGGTCTTGCATGCGTTTGAGTCAACTGAAAAGATCATGGCCTGGGTCATACACATCTTAGTCATCAATGACATCTTTGCTTTTTAAAATGTTTGCAACAGGTTTTCCCAATGCAACATATTGTTTGATTTCTTAACTGCTACTCCATAGGCATTGATTATTGATGCAGGTAAAGCAGAATGTCACATCTATCTGCCTTATAATTAATAAAGTTATAGAACAAGTTAACTCATCCACTTACAAAAGTATGTAGTTAGCAGTTAATTATCTTGATACATACACCAGGAAGTTTTATTACTCATAGTGGAAATAGTCCATGTGTGCCTTATTAAAAGTTTTAGAGTTAAAATTAGCATTTGGTTATACAGTGAAACCTGCAAAAGCCAGACTTTTGTCAGTTAGAAACCTGTCAGAGAAGGAAAACTCAAATATTTTCCACTAATAGAGAGAGGAAAGTGGTGAAATTGCACCCTGTCAAAGGTGGAAAACTTGCAAGACCTGGAAAAACAAGGCATCCCCATTGAGTTCCAGTTCTCATAGGTTGCACTGTATCTGGTTAGAATCCACATAAAAATCATTGTCATCATACTCCACGATCTGCTACAGCGTCAAACACCCTTTCATCTGTGAAAGGAAATAAACCCCAAACTGCTTCTCAGGGTTCCAAGAGGTGTTTTCCTTCTGCTGATCTCAGAGAGCTGAGATACTTGCCTTATCGGGGCCTTCTGGAAGGCCACATCCGCACAGTTGGGAATGGGATCGTTCCTAAAGAAAGAAAAGATGTACCCCGGGACATGGGAAGTAAAATATTCCCCTCCTCCCATCTGGGCCTTTCTCCAGCGAGTCTATACTCTATGGGGTCTTACTCGGGGGTGCCATGATGGTGGGACAAACATGGTGCCAGCCACGTGGAGGCAGCTCTTGGAGTAGGAGGCAGCAAGCAAAGCAAGGATCACATGAAGATGACCTGTGACACCTCTGAGTGGGGAAAACAAGCACAACTAGAGATGGAGTTGTGTATTTTCCATTTTCATTTTTTATTGATTAACTTTTTTTTATTGTGGTTTAGGTGAAATTTTACAGAGCAAATTAGTTTTCCATTCAACATTTTATACACATTTCGTTTCATGACATTGATTACAATTCCCAGTATATGGCAGCACCCTTCCCACTTGCTCCTTCTTTTCTTTTTCTTTTTTAAATTTATTTTTGCAGTGCTTCCTCCCCTCCCTTTCCACCCCTGGTAACCAACAAAGAAAGTTCCCTTCCATACATAAACCTTTCCTTGACTTTTTACAATAATGAATTAACACAATATTTGTCCTTCTGTGATTGACTTATTTCACTCAGCACAATGTCCTCCAAGTTCATCCACATTATGCTGTGTTTTGCAGATTCTATGTTATTCTTTAGTGTTGCATAGTATTCCATTGTGTGTATGTACCATAGTTTGGTCATCCATTATTCTGCTGATGGGCACTTAGGTTGTTTCCATCTTTTTGCTATTGTAGATAGTCCTGTGATGAACATGGGTGTGAATGTATCTGTTCTTGTCCCAGCTCTCACTTCTTTAGCATATATACCTAGTAATGGGATTGCTGGATCAAATGGTAGTTCTAATTTCAACTTTTTAAGGAATCATCATACCAATTTCAACAGTGGTTGCATCATTTTAGAGTCCCATCATCAGTGTAGGAAAGTCCCAATCTCTCCACATCCTCACCAGCATTTGGTATTTTCTGTCGTGTTGAACTTTGCTATTATTGCTGGGCCAGATGGTATATTTTTTATTTTTGTAATTAATGGATAAATTTATGTTTGTCTTAGTTACCTAATGCTGCTATAATACAAATACCACAAATGACTGATTCTAAAGGGGGGAGGGGTTCTCTTTTCACAGTTCAGGAGGCTACAAGTCCAAATTCAGGGCATAGCTCTAGAGAAAGGGCCTTTGTCAAGTTCAGCTCCTAGTAGCTGCTGACAATCCTTAGAGTTAGTTCCTGGGCTTGCAGATGCACCTGTCTTCATCCTGCTTTTCCTCTCACTTCTACGCGTGTCTTGTGTCTATGTTGCTCTTTATATAACCCTCTGTTTGCTAAAAGCAAAGAGGATTTAAAGCAGCTACTGATGAAGATCAAAGACTACATACAGCCCTCAGTGTGGTTCATGTCTTGATACATTAAAACAAAGGGCCTCTCAACTGGACCAATAAGCAGCATGGTGATAAACAGAGAAAAGACTGAAGTTGTCAAGGCTTTCATTTTACTTGGAACCACAATCAACACCCATGGAAGCTGCAGTCAAGAAATCAAATCATGTATTGCATTGGGAAAATTTGCGGGGGAAAAAAAAAAAAAAAGCAGAAACCTCTTTAAAGTATCAAAAGATATTACTTTGAGGGATGTCATTTTGAGGATTTGGCAGTCCATGGCATTTTCAATAGCCTCACATGCATGTGAAAGCTGAAAAGTGAATAAAGAAGACTGAAGAAAAATTAATGCATTTGAATTATGGTGTTAGTGAAGAATATTGAAATTCTATGGACTGCCAAAAGAACTAACAAATCTGTCCTGGAGGAAGTATAACTAGAATGCGTTTTAGACACAAGGATAGCAAAACTTTGTCTTGTGTACTTTGGACATGTTATCAAAAAGGACCAGTTCCTGGAGAAAGACATCTCTAGAGAAGGACATCATACTTGGTAAAGTAGCGGGTCAGAGAAAAAGAGGAAGACTCTCAAAAAGACGGATTGACATAGGAGCTGCAACAATGAGCTCAAACACAGCAGCAATTGTGAGGGGGCACAGGACTGGGCAGTGTTCAGTCTGTTGTGCGTTGGGTCACTGAGTCTAAACCGACTCAACAGCACCTAACAACAACAACAACATAACTCAGAAGTGATTAGGTTTAGGATCCAGCCTACACTGGTGGAACCTCAACTGATTTATTCATTGCCTTGCATTGCGTTATGATACATCACATTGCATTGTTGTTATTGTTGTCATGTGCCATCGAGTCGGCCCCGACTCACATTGCATTATGGAAGGTGTTTACATTACATTAGACTAGATTATATGCACAGGTATGGGGTGGGTTAAGATTCCAACACATATTTTGGGGAGATGCAATTCAATCCATAACAGTGTTGCTTCAGTCTCTTCCATGAACAGGTAATTTATTGCCAGCTGTGCTGATACCACATGTGCTGATAGATTCCAATATCCCTCTATCTCCCACTAGGCCAATTCTATCAACTCAAAGACATTCCAATTTTCAGCTGCCAGCAAGCTCTGTAACCATATTAAAATCTGAATCCAGCAACTGAAATGTTAACAGACCTTCCTGAAAAGTACTGGACTATCCAATAAGCAAGGTAAACACAGGCTTACTTGTGTTTACTTACTAATGTGTAGTGAACAATTTCACATTTTTCACCACATCAAAGATTCTGCTTCTAGGTATGGCAGGTGTCTCTCTCCCAACCCCACAACACCATCCTACAGAATCAAAGCCTCTTTTCAAATTCATCATCCCTGAGAGGGATGGAGTATCCAGGAAGCAAGGTAAGCATGGACTGCCTTATGCTTACTTACTAATCGGCACTGAACAGTTTCACATGTGAATCACCTGAGGATCTTGTTAAAATGTAGATTTGGATTTAGGGGGTCAAACTGGAATGAATTTGTTTGAAGCCCTGAAAATGGGTTACAAAGTACTTCCTGGTTCTTATTTTAGAAACTGTAAACATGTACACTTACATTTTTTTTTTTTTTTAAAAAAAAGGAACTCCCTTATAAGTATGTCAAGTCATCTAAGATGAGGAAAGGTTTATAAAGGGATACATGAAGAACCAGGTAAATATTTGCTAAAACGTGTTATCTCTTCTAAATAGTATGAATTCATAAAGAAGAAAAAGTAGCATGCATTAACTATTATTACCAAATGTCCTTTCCCTCCCATACCTCACAAATCTTTCTCAGGGAGCCTTCCCTGAAGTTCCTCACTGAGTCAAACCACTGAATACATGGTTTCAATATACAAAAACTTCTCATTCACAGTCCTTATGGATGCCACAAATTCACATTCATTTGTATGATTCAAATTAATGTGTGACTGCCCCCAACCACCAAAGCCAAAGATGAGGAAACTGAAGATTTTTACTAACTCCTACAGTCTGAAATTGACCAAACATGCCACCACAATGTGCTGATTATCACTGGTGACTGGAATGATAAAACTAGAAACAAAGAAGAATCATCAGTAGTTGGAAACTTTGGCCTTGGTGAAAGAAATAACACTAGACACTGCATAATAGAATTTTGTAAGATTAATGACTTATTCATTGCAGATACCTTTTTGTAACAACACAAATGGCAGCTAAATATGTGGACTTCACCAGATGGAGTACACAGATATCAGATTGACTACATCTGTGGCAAGAGACTATGGAAAAGTTCAATATCTTCAGCCAAGACAAGGCCAGGAGCTGATTGTGGAACAGACCATCAACAGCTTATATGCAAGTTCAACTGGAAGTTGAAGACAATTAAAACAAATCCACGAGAGCCAAAATAGAACCTTGAATATATCCCTCCTGGTTTTAGAGACCATCTAAAGAATAGATTTGATGCATTAAACATGAATGACCAAAAACCAGAAGAATTGTGGGATGACATCGAGAACATCATCCATGAAGAAAGCAAGAGGCCATTAAAAAGACAAGAAAAGAAGAAAAGACCAAAATGAATATGAGAAGAGGCTCTGAAACTTGCCCTTGAGTGGAACATAGTTAAAGCAAATGGAAGAAATGACAAGATAAAAGAGCTGAACAGAGGATTTCAAAGAGCAGCTCGAGCAGATAAAGCCAATTACTATAATGAAATATGCAAAGACCTGGAGTCAGAAGAACATGCTCAGTATTTCTCAAGCTGAAAGAACTGAGGAAAAAATTTAAGCATCGAGTTGCAATATTGAAAGATTTTATGGACAAAATATTGAATGATGCAGGAAGCATCAGAAGATGGAAAGGATATACAAAGTCACTGTACCAAAAAGAATCGGTCAATGTTCATCCATTTCAGGAGGTGGCATATGATCAAGAACCAATGGTATTGAAGGAAGAAGCTGAAGCTGCACTGAAGGAATTGGTGAAAAACAAGACTGGAGGAAATGACGGAATACCCACTGAGATGTTTCAACAAATAGATGCCCTGCTGGAGGCTCTCACTCAGTTATGTCAAGAGATTTGGAAGACAGCTACCTGGCCAACTGACTGGAAGAGATCCATATTTGTACTCATTCCACAGAATGTGGAAGTTACCAAACAGTATTATTAATATCACATGCAAGTAAAATCTTACTGAAGATAATTCAAAAATGGTTGCAGCAGTATATTGACAGAGAGCCTCCAGAAATGCAAGATGGATTCAGAAGAGGACATGGAACAATGGATATCATTGCTGATATCAGATGGATCTTGATTCAAAGCAAAGAATATCAGAAAGATATTTACCTGTGTTTTATTGACTATGCAAAAGCATTTGATTGTGTGGATCATAACAAACTGGATAACACTGAGAAGACTGGGAATTGCAGAACTCTTAATCGTACTCATGAGAAACCTATACATAGACCAGGAGGCTGTCATTCAAACAGAATAAGAGGACCTAATGCATGGTTTAAAATCAAGGGAGTGCATCAGGGTTATATCCTTTCACCATACTTATTCAATCTCTTTGCTGAGAAAATAATCCAAAAAGCTGGACTATGTGAAGAAAAATGTGGCATCAAGATTGGAGGAAGAATCATTAACAACCTGCAATATGCTGAGGCCACAACTTTGCTTGCTGAAAGTGAGGATGACTTGAAGCACTTACTGATGAAGACTGAAGATTATAGTCTGCAGTATGGATTACATCTTAATATAAAGAAAAAAAAAAAAATCCTCACAACTGGACCTGAAAGCAGCATCACAATAAATGGAGAAAAGATTGAAGTTGTCAAAAACTTCACATTGCTTGGTTCTACAGTCGACACCAATGGAAGCAGCAGTCAGGAGAATGGACGACGTATATAGCACTGGGCAAATCTGCTGCAAAGGACCTCTTTCAAGTGCTGAACAGCAAAGATGTCTCCTTGAGGACTAAGGTGTGCCTGACACAAGCCATGGCATTTTCAATCACCTCATATGCATATGAGAGCTGGACAATGAATAAGGAAGACTGAAGAAGAATTGATGCTTTTGAGTTGTGATTTTGGTGAAGAATGCTGAAAATACCATGGACTGCTAGAAGAACTAACAAATCTATCCTGGAGGAAGTGCAGCCGGAATGCTCATTGGAAGCAAGAACGCCCAGATTTCGTCTCACCTACTTTGGTCATGTTGTCAGAATGGACCATTCCCTGGAGAAGGATGTCATGCTTGGTAAGGCGGAAGGTCGCCAAAGAGGGGAAGGCCCTCAACGAGATGGATTTTCATAGCAGCTGCAGCAATGGGCTCAAGTATAGCAGGACTAGTGGAGCAGGCGTGGGATCAGGCGGTATTTCGTTTTGCTGTGCATAGGGTCGCTATGAGTCAGAGATGACTCAATGGCACTTTACAACAACAACAACCCCCCCCCAACTCTATGGTGGCAGGAGTCATACCAGTGTGGGCCCACCGTGGAATCCCCAAGATGGTGCCTGAAGCCTTAGAGGAGCTCAGGCAATGTGATAAATGCCTGCCTGCCCAAGGGAAGTAAGGAACACTATCTCTACTTTCATAGTTAATAAGTCCTTCCTTCTTCCACAACCACCTCAACTTCCACAGAGGAAATAGAGACCATTCTAACACACATTCCACCCTTCTCTTCCTATTAAACACCAATCTGTCCAACCATGTTTGAGAAGCACATTTCATTCCCCTAGCTCTTCAGGGAAATCACACTTATTATTCCTCTCTTGACTCTATTTCAGATCATGTCTCTTGACACTTTCTCTTAAGCCCATAACCTTGCTTTATCCCTAAGAGGATAAAGGTCAGCCATTGGAACCAACAAGCCACTCCATGAGAGAAAGATGTGGCAGTCTGCTCCCATAAAATGTACAGCCTTGGAAACCCTATGGGGTCACCATGAGTCAGAATCAAATCCAAGGCAATGAGTTTGGTTTGTTTTTTTGCTTTATCTCCATCTACATCTAAAAATGGAGCTCTGTGGTGCAGTGCCTATGGCATTTGACTGCTAACCAGAAGGCTGGTGGTTCAAACCCACCAACTGCTCCATGAAAGGAAGATGGGGCAATCTACTTCTATAAAGATTTGCCACCTTGGAAATCCAATGGGGGTTGCTGAGGCAGAATTGACTCAATGGCAGTGGGTTTGGGTTTGGGTTTTATAGGGAAAGAAAATGTCCCTGGAAGGATGGAAGTAGTATCCCAAGAGTGAGAGCCCTCAGAAATCTGAAGAAGAGTTTTAAACAATGCCAAGCCAAGAGTTTTCTCTGGTAAGTGTTTTATTAACATCAGTAAGCTAAGTTACAAGGAGCCCAGATTTCAGGCTTGGAATTCAGTGATGAGATCTTTATTTTGGATGGAACTATAAGGAATAAGACAATGTAAACAACTAGGGTCAGAGGTTCTAAGAAAGCCAATTACCTTTGTGACAAGACTCACAGGTGGGAAGGGGCCATATCCTCCACTGAAGATACAGGCATCCTACATTCAGTGCTTTATCTGTTTCAGTCCCATAATTTTATGCCAAGTTCCAGGGCAGATCCCCCAGGCCTACTAGTGTCCCTGTACTCACCAATGGGAAGCTAATCCTCCTGTCTGTCTCCAGGCAGGGAAGTCAAAGGCAAATTTGAAAAAAATAAACTTAAAGTTTCTCTTTGCTGTGGATCCTATTCCAACTCATCGCAATCTCATGTGACAGAGCAGAACTGCCCCATTAGATTTCCTGGGCAGCAATCTTCACTGGAGCAGATAGATCTCCAGGTCTTTCCTTATGGAGTCTCTAGATGGGTTTGAACCACCAACTTCACAGCAGCCAAGTGCTTAACTCTTCAAGTTGGGTAGCCCCAACATGGGCCTTCCCCTTCATATCAATGTGCTGCTAAGAGAAGCACCACCTATGTGCTCTTTCATAGACCCTCTCCTTCTCCTAGTTACTTACTGTTGAGCAAGAAATATGACCTTATTTGATAACCGAAAGCTTGATGGTTCCAATTTACCAGCCACCCTGTGGGAGAAAGATGTGGTAGTCTGCTTCAGTAAAGACTGAAAGCCTTGGAAATTCCATGAGGTCAGTTCTACTCTGTTCTACAGGGTGCTATGAGTCAGAATTGACATAACAGTGTGGGTTTGGAGGTGAAAGATAGGTTGTTAATTGATTCTAAGGTGACTGCAGTTGACGAAAGAAATAATTTCAGTTTAATAAACATATATTTGTATTTCAGATGCTTAGATACAAACACAATTCTTCCTGCTCCATGTGGAAATTACTCCACAATCTCTAATAAAACAGCTTTGTTTTATTGAAATTAGAGTAGGTTGCTTTTCAAAATGGATAATTCTATTGGCATTCAAATAAAGCTCTACTTTCAGCATGATCTTTTTGAAAGAATAAGCATGATCCCTGACTGTTTTCAGAAGATATATATTTACATATACATATTCCTATTCTAGCCATACAGTTACAAGACAAGGGGAAAAGAGGGGTACAAGAGAGCATAGTGATGTGTTGGTGAATAATTTTCACAAATTCCCTCATACATTGACCACCAATTTGCAGAATTAAAATACATATAATTATTACTATAAAACTGTATTGGAGCTGTATTTGATATTTCAGAATGAACTTTGGATTTCATAATGCACACACTCATAATTATGAAGAAGTTCTATACAAAGTGGAATGTATCTGATCTACTTTTGTATAACCCTGAAGCCAAATATAGGAGTCTCTGGATAGCACAAAGGGTGAAGTGCTCAACGTCTATCTGAAAAGGTGGTGGTTCAAACCTACCCATGGGTGCCTTGTAAGTAAGTTCTGGCAGTCTGCTTCTGACTGGCCACAGCCTTGAGGACCCTGGAGAATGCAACTCCATCCACTCTGCAACACACAGGGTCACCATGAGTCAGAATCTATTTGACGGCAGCTGGGTATTTTTTTGGACTCCAAATATACAGTCTTTCAATTATTTATGTCAAATACATGACATGAATGAATGAGGTTGCTACAGATTAGACACGTCACAATATAGAATTTCATTAAATGTACTATTTATGTGGCATAGTAACATAATATTAACAAGAATGAAAAACTATTAATATTTTCTATGTTTGTAGAATATCACACATATTTTTAAGGACTTTCATATATATTGAAGGAGCTCTTGTGGTGTAGTGCCTAAGGCATTT
>NW_006922168.1:174807-176338 GCF_000298275.1 Orycteropus afer afer
TATTAAAATATTGTTTTATTAAAATGTTATTAATTAAAATTATTAAATAATTATTAAAATATTATTGATTAAAATTAAATAAAATAAAAATAATTTGGTGGTTCAAACCCACCAGCCACTCCATGAAAGGAAGACTGGACAATCTATTTCCATAAAGATTTACCACCTTGGAAACGCTAAAGGGGTCACTATGAATCAGAATCGACTTGATGGCAGTGAGTTTGGTTTGGTATATATATTGACTGCAGTACCTGTGATGTGGACAGGTGAAGAAACTCTAACTCTGTTTTAGAGAAAACATTTCTAAATTACTTTTATGAGACTAGCATGAGGCTGTTACCAAAATCAGACAAGGATCTCATAAGAAAAGAACATCATAGGCAAATATCCCTCCTAAACACAACCATACAAATCTTCTAAAAATATTAGCAAATAGAATCTAGCAATACCTTAAAAAAGGATAATATATCCCAGAAATACAAAGTTAGTTTAACTTCTGAATGCCATTGATATAATTTAGATCATAGACAGAATAAAAGAGAATAATCATATGATCAACTCAACAGATTAAAAAAAGCATTTGGCAAAATTAACATTCATTTATGATTGGTGGCGGGAAGACTCTCAGCAAGTAGAAAAACTTCTTCAATCTAAAAAATGACATCTAAAAGAACTACAGCTAATAATGTGTTTATGGTGAAAGACTGACCACTCTTCAACTAAGATCAGGAACAACTCCAGGCTATTCACCTTAATTCTTTCTATTCAAAATTGTTCTCACAGGCTTTGCCAGTGCAATAGTGCAAGAAGAGTAAATAAAAACTGTAAATATTAAAAAAGAAGAAGTGAAACTATTTTTATGCATAGACAGCATGATTATGTACACAGAAAAGACAAAGAAACCTGCAAAGCAACTACTTCAACTATAAATGTAGCAAGCCTCAAGGAAAAAAGTCAATATACAAAAACATTAGTACCTTTATATAATATTAATGAACACATGGAAAATGACATTTAAAAAACAATATCCTTTACAATTGTTGTTAATGTTGTTAGGTGCCATCAAGTCGTTTCTGACTCATAGTGACCCCATACACAGCAGAACGAAACACTGCCTGATCCCTCACCAGCTCCATGATCCCTGCTATACTTGAGCCCATCATCGTAGCCACCGTGTCAATCCATCTCGTTGAAGGTGTCCCCCTCTTTCGTCGACCCTCCACCCTACCAAGCATGACATCCCTCTCCAAGGAATGGACCCTTCTGACAACATGACCAAAAGAGGTGAGATGAAGTCTGGCCATTCTCGCTTCCAAGGAGCACTTTGGGTGCACTTGCACAGGACAGATCTGTTAGTTCTTTTAGCAGTCCATGGTACTTTCAGCATTCTTCGCCAGCACCGCAACTCAAAAGCATCAACTCTTTTTCGGTCTTCCTTATTCGTTGTCCAGCTCTCACATGCATACGAGGCAACTGGAAATATCATGGCTTCTGTCAGGTACACCTTAGTCCTCAAGGAGACATCCTTGCT
>NW_006922168.1:177013-183017 GCF_000298275.1 Orycteropus afer afer
TACACTACCAGAGCTCCTGACACTTGCAGGAGGTTATAGAAATTGACAATCTAACAGAAGACAGTTGAGAAGTAGACATACATTTTTATAGTCAATCAATTTTCAACCAAAGCACCAATGCAAATCAATGGAGAAAGAAAATATTTTCAACAATATTGCTGAAGTAACTGGATATTCATATATATATATATATATGTATGTATGTATGTATGTATAATTCTACCTAATCTAAACATAAAATTTAAAACTATAAAATTTCTAGAAGAAAACATAAAAGAATATTTTTGTGATATCAGGGTAGGCAATGCTTTCTTACCCAGGATACAGAAAGTATTAAGCATAAAAGTAAAAATTAAACATTTCTGCTCATCAAAGGTGACATTAATAAAAATAAGCAAGCCACAGAGTAGGAGAAAATATTTCTAAAACAAGTTAAATACAACATACTCTGTGTAGCCAGAGTGCTCCTTAGAAACAAGGATAGTGATCCTTCATCTTACTTTGGACCTGTGATCAGGAGGGACCTGTACCTGGAGAAGAACATCATGCTTGGTAAAGCAGAAAGTCAGCAAGCAAAAAGGAAGATCCTCAATAGGACGGATTGACACAGTGGCTACGACAATGGCCTCAAATGTAGCAATGATTGTGAGGCTGGCACAGGACAGACCAGTGTTTTGTTATGTTGTATTTAGGATTGCTAAATGGAGGGTGGCAGACAGCCCCCAAGGCAGCGGAGATCAGGGACAGACAGGGCTGGCAGAAAGCCTTGGAAATGAGTAGAGCAGTGGAAACAGCTAAGGGAGACAAATTTGTCTGTCGGTTTGTCATACTGTAGTGGCTTGCGGGTTGCTGTGAGGCTGGAGGCGGTACCAGCAGGGGTGCTCATGGTGGACCAGGTTTGGTGGAGCTTTCAGACTGAGACAGACTGGAAGAAGGAAGAGGCCATCCATGTCTCAAAGAATCAGCCAGTGAAAACCTTATGAATAGTAGTGAAACAATGTCTGATATAATACTGGAAAATTTTAAGAATAGCCCTGAAACATTGTCTGATGCAGTGCCAGAAGATGAGCCCCTCAGGTTGGAAGGCACTCAAAATATGACTGGGAAAGAGCTGCCTCAGCTAGAGCCTAACTTAATGACATGGATGAAGAGCTGCCTCAGTAGAGCCTACCTTAATGATATGGATAAAGTAGAGCTTTCAGGGCCTTCATTTGCTGAAGTGTCACAACTCAATATGAAAAGAAACAGCTGCAAACATCCATTGATACTTGGAATGTAGGAAGTATGAATCCAGGAAAACTGGAAGTTGTCAAAAATGAAATGGAACACATAAAGATTGATATCTTAGGCATTAGTGAGCTGAAATGGACCAGCTTTGACCATTTTGAATCAGATAACCATATAATCTACTATGCCAGAAATGACAAATCGAAGAGGAATGGCGTGGCATTCATCGTCACATAGAATGTTTCAAGATCTATCCTGAAGTACAATGCTGTCCGTGATAGAATAATATCCATATGCCTACAATGAAAGCCAGTTAATACTACTATTATTCATATTTATGCACCAACCACCAAAGACAAAGATGAGGATATTGAAGATTTTTACCAACTTCTGCAGTTTGAAACTGACCAAACATGCAATCAGATATGCTGATTATCACTGGAGACTGGAATGCAAAAGTTGGAAACAAAGAAGAATCACTGGTAGTTGGAAAATTTGGCCTTGGAGATAGAAATAATGCGGGAGATCACATGATAGAATTTTGCAAGACCAACAATTTATTCATTGCAAATACATTTTCTCAACAACACAAACAGCAGTTATACACATGTACTTCACCAGATGGAGTACACAGAAATCTGATTGACTATATCTGTGGCAAGAGGCAATGTAGAAGCTCAATATCTTAAGGCAAAACAAAGCCAGGAGGTGACTGTGGAACAGACCATCTACTGCTCATTTGCAAGTTCAAGTTGAAGCTGAAGACAATCAAAACAAGTCCACAAGAGCCAAAATATGACCATGATTATATCCCTCCTGAATTTAGAGACCATTTAAAGAATAGATTTGATGTATTGAATACCAATGACTGAAAACTAGAGGAATTCTGGGATGACATCAAGAACATCATCCATAAAGCAAGCTAAAAGTCATTAAAAAGATAGGAAAGGAAGAAAAGACCAAAATGAATGTCAGAAGAGACTCTGAAACTTGACTTTGAATGGAGAGTAGCTAAAGCAAATGGAAGAAATGATAAGAAAAAAGAGCTAAACAGAATATTTCAAAGAGCAGCTCAAGGAGACTAAGTCAATTATTATAATGAAATGTGCAAAGATATGGAGTTGGAAAGCCAAAAGGGAAGAATATGCTCAGCGTTTCTCAAATTGAAAGAATTGAAGAGGAAATTTAAGCCTCAAGTTACAATATTGAAAGATTCTATGGGCAATGTAATCAATGATACAGGAAACATCAAAAGAAGATTGAAGGAATACACAGAATCACTGTACCAAAAAGAATTGGTTGATGTTCATCCATTTCAGGAGGTGGCACTTGATCAAGAACAAATGGTATTGAAGGCTCCAGGAATTGATGGGATACCCATTGAGACGTTTCAACAAACGTATGCCACACTAGAGGCACTCACTCAACTATGCCAGGAGATTTGGAAGACAACTACCTGGCCAAATGACTGGAAAAGATCTATATTTGTACCCATTCCAAAGAAAGGTGATCCCACATAATGTGGAAATTATCAAACAATACCATTAATGTTGCACGCAAATAAAATCTTACTGAGGATAATTCAAATATGGTTGCAGCAGTATACTGACAGAACTTCCTGAAATGCAAACTGGAATCAGAAGAGGACATGGAACGAGGGATATAATTGCTGATGTCAGATGGATCTTGGCTCAAAGCAAAGCATACCAGAAAAATGTTTACTTGTGTTTTATTGACTATGCCAAAGCATTTGATTGTGTGGATCATAATAAATTATGGTAACATTGAGAAGAATAGGAATTCCAGAACACTTAATTGTGCTCATGAGGAACTTCTATATAGACCAGGAGGCTGTCATTCAAACAGAACAAGGGGACACTGCATGGTTTAAAATCAAGAACGGAGTGTGTCAGGGTTGTATCCTATCACCATATTTATTCAATCTGTATGATGCACAAATAATCTGAGAAGCTGGACTATATGAAGAAAAACATGGCTTCAGGATTGGAGGAAGACTCATTAACAACCTACATTATGCAGGTGACACAACTTTGCTCACTGAATATGAGGATGACTTGAAACACTTACTGATGAAAACTGAAGACTACAGCCTGCAGTATGGATTGCACCTCAATATAAAGAAAACAAAAATCCTCAGAATGGGACAAATAAGCAGCATCATGATAAATGGAGAAATGATTGAAGTTATCAAAAACTTCATATTACTTGATTCTACAATCAATACCAATGGAAGCAGCATTCAAGATATCAGATGTTGTATAGCACTGGGCAAATCTGCTGCAAAGAACCTCTTTCAAGTGTTGAAGAGCAAACGTGTTTCCTTGAAGACTAAGGTGCACTTTACACAAGCCATGGTATTTTCAATTGCCTCATATGCATGTGAGAGCTGGACAGTGAAAGAGGAAGACCAAAGAGGAGTCAATGCTTTTGAGTTGCGGTGTTGGTGAAGGATCCTGAAAGTACCACAGACTACTAAAAGACCTAACAAATCTGTCCTGGAAGAAGTACAGCCAGAATGCTCCTTGGAAGCGAGAATGACCAGACTTTGTCTTACCTGCTTTGGTCATGTTGTCAAAAGGGACCATTCCCTGGAAAAGGGTATCATGCTTGGCAAAGTGGAGGGACAAAGAAAGAGGGGAAGGCCCTCAACAAGATGGATGGATACAGTGGCTACAACGATGGGCTCAGATATATCAAGGATCATGGGGCTGGCACAGGACCACGTGCTGCTGTACATGAGGTCGCTATGAGTTGGAGACGACTTGATGGGACCTAACAACAACAGGGTTGCTATGAATCAGAACCAACTCAACAGCACCGGACAACAACAGCATGTAGACCACCAGCTCTACTCTTTAATATTTGCTCAAAAGAAAGGAAAACATGTCTCCCCAAAGACTTGCACATTAATATTCATAGTGGCATTGTTTATAATAGCCCTCAAGCTGGAAACCACCCAAATATCCATCAACAGGAAAGGAAATAAACAAACTGTGATAGATTTGTATACTAGAATAGCCAGAATGAAGAGGAATTAAGTACTTGTGATACACACAGCAACATCAATTCATCTTATATACATTATGCTGAACAAAAGCAACCAGAGACATGACAGAATGCATGCTGTCTGATGCCATGGAAATGAAGTTCTAGAATGGGCAAAACTAACGTATGGAGACATAAATTAGAACAACAGTTGCCCTGGTCGGGGTCGCAGACTGAGTGGTATAAGTCACAAAAGGAGATATTCTGTGTCTGTAACAGTGTGGGTTTCATAAATGTCTGCCTTTGCTGAAACTCATAAACTTACAGTACATACAAGCTGTGCTGATAGCACTATGCGTATTATACCACAATAAAAAAATTCAAAAGCACAAAATGCTATTAGCAAATATCATCACCCTGAAATCAAAGTCAAATTTGAAAACACAGAAATAAGCGGGAGATTCATTCCACTCTTCCCCGGAGTAAGTAAGTATACATCCTGGACTGTGGTGAGGTGGAGGCATAAATCAGTTTCCATCCCCACCTCGCTAGGGTGATTCTAGTCTTAAAGAAGTCTTTTTTCTGTGCAAGGTCGCTGGGTGGAGCCGACAGATTGCACTGTGCTACTGACCCAAGGTTGACAGTTCAAACTCACTCAGCAGCATGGCAGAAGAAAGGCCTGGTAATCTACCTCTGAAGAGAGCACAGCCAAGAAAACCCTGTGGGGTCCAGTTCCACTCCATGACACGTGGGGTTGCGGTGAGTGGACTCCACTGGATAGCAACGGGTCTGGTTGGGTTTGGCATTTTCTAAACAACATGTTCTTGGTGGCCTTCCTCCCTATCACCAAGTGGTCTGTAAACAACAGCCAACCTCTGCATCTGGAATGTACAGAAGATACAGGGACCTGCTCCCACACTGGCTTTGAACAGATGTGTGGCGAGACCGAGAGTCTTCTTCCTGGGGTATTTTCAAAGGTAACTCTGAATATATGTGATTTTCCCATTATAGCCTGACTTTTGAATCTAACCTAGAATAATCTGTTATTTGTCAGTAATTTTTCCTCTATAAGTTAACTAATATACCCTAGATTCAAATGAAAAACTAAATTCCTATCACATGATTCAGAATCCTCTGGTTACAATTAACTGTACTGACTGTACTCAAAGAAAGTATATTAAAATGCTCTGTAATCCTTTCCTCTCCCTCCCTTAACTCAAAAACAATAACCGTTTAGGAAATTTTTGAAGTCTTTTCATTTGGTTTCACTTATCTCAACTCATAAGTCATGCATGGTAAATTTCAGACCTATAATTTGTGGCTTCCTGCTTCCAAGATTACTCCAGAATAGTCGTCACATGGCTGCATTTGTAGTTAAATATTTACACACATACATGGGGTACACAGGCAGTTCATACTTGACATGATTTAACAGCATTTACATCTGTTTCTCATCATAACATGACTAAAAAATGTGCCTTCTCAACATTTTGTATTTGGCCAAACCTTGTTTCCACTGTCATCTTGAGACCTTTTCTATGTAAAGAAAACAGCAGATAAGATGGACCCCACTCTTAGCCTTTTTCCTTCTCAGTTCCCTTCCGCTGGCTTCAGGAATCCCACTCGCTAGCATCACAAGTTGGTTACAAAGTGCGGGCTATTTCCGTCCTGTTCTTATCTGTGTGTGAGAAGCACAAAATTAAACTGAAGTATGAAGGGGGAAATATCCTACTAAAAACAAAAAAGCTCCCAAAAGCAGCCACTGGCTTGT
>NW_006922168.1:187872-189058 GCF_000298275.1 Orycteropus afer afer
CTACTTCAAGAAACCATAAGAGATCTACATAAATGGAAGAACATCCCATGCTCGTGGATAGGAAGATTGAACATTGTGAAAATGTCAGTTCTACCCAAAGTAATCTATACATTCAATGCAATCCCAATTCAGATCCCATCAACATTCTTTAGGGATATGGAAAAACCAATCAATAATAAACCAGAACGAAAACTGGAACAAAAAGCTCGTAAGCAAATTATATAGTTTTACTCTGACTATATTGCAAATATATCCAAGAAACAAAAATGATAGTAATGATTGCTTTCAAATATTTTGAATTTTATTTCCCAATGTGTGTCTTAATTCAAGAGTTTGATTTTTTTGTCTTTGCTCTTCCTCATTTCTTGGCCACTTCACAGCTCATTACCTTCTTGCAGAGAAAGAGATTGCAGAAAATAAAGGAAGATGAGGCTAAAGTGAATGCAAATGGCTATTTGTCAGCACACCAGAGGAAAAGCTTTGTTTTCAAGGAGCTAGGAAATCTGACTCTAATACAGAGTTTGGTACATCCAAGAATTTAAATAATCCTTAATATTTTGATTTGGTAGTCATACTAATGAATAAAAGGGACACTTAAAAGAATATGAAAAGTTGCTCAAATCTCTCCAACACACTGAAACAAATGTGAACGCATGGATAAGTATAGCCTTTGCTTTTATGGTTCTGATATCGCCAGTATCTACAGTGGTTTTAAGAAAAGATGGGTAATTCAAACAGTCCCCTCCCATGAGGCAGAGGGTTGACTCCATGGCAGCTAACAACAAGTAATTGCAACATGTAAATGAATAAACCAAACCACCCAGCACAATGGTCAAAGCATTTGACTGATAACCAAAAGGTGGGCAGAGTGAACCCATTAATTGCTCTGTGGGAAAAAGATGAGGCAGTCTGCTTCCATAAAAATTTACAGCCTTGGAAACCCTATGGGGCAGTTCTACTCTGTTCTATAGGGCCACTTTTAGTTGGAATTGACTTGATAGCAGTGAGTTTGCTTTTGGTTTTGTGATTAAATAAATAAAGCCCTGGTGGTGCAGTAGTTAAGCACTCGGCTGATAATGGAATTATCATTGGTTCAAATTCACCACCACTCTGCAGGAAAAAGATCTGGCAGTCTGCTTCTGTGAAGCTGACAACCGTGGAAACCCTACAGGGCAGTTCTACTCTG
>NW_006922168.1:190048-211847 GCF_000298275.1 Orycteropus afer afer
CTTTGCTGGATTTATTAGCTACTGAAATGAAGTAAGAAACAAATAAGACTAAAGATTTAGAAAGAAATAGGTAAAACTGTTTCTTAAAGAAAACCCAACAGATTGTTTAAAATGGGAAAGCTATTCTTTAGAAAACCCTAATGAATCTACATAGAAAACCTAAACAAAGAACTACTAGAAGTAATCACTTAATTCAGCATGGTCATAGGATAGAAGGTTAATATATATAATACAATCAGATTTGTATATAGTAGCAAAAAGCTAATCAGAAAATAAAACTTAAAAAACAAATCCCTTTACAGTACCATCACACGTTGTTGTTAGGTGCTATTGAGTCAGTTCCTATTTATAGCAGTACTGTGTATAACAGAATGAAACACTGCCTGGTCCCGCACCATCCCCACAATTGCTGCCATGTCTGAGCCCATTCTTGCAGCCAGAGTGTCAGACCATCTTTTGAGGGACTTGTTGTTTTCATTGACCTTCTCCTTTACCAAGCATGATGTCCTTTTCCAAGTATCTGTCCGTCATGATAACATGTCCAAAGTGAGACAAAGTCTTGCCATCCTTGCTTCTAAAATACATTCTGACTGGACTTCCTCCAAGACAAATTTGTTCATTCTTCTAGCAGTCATTAGTATATTGAATATTCTACACCACCACCATAATATTTAGAGATAAATTCAACAAAAGCACACAAAACCTCTACACAAAAAAAACTACTGAAAATTGTTGACAGAAAACTTAAAGAAGATCTATATAAATAGAACTTATATATAACGCTAGAAGCTATGGCACTGGTATTTCAAACACCCGCAGGGTCAGCCATGGTGGGGACAGATTTCAGTGGAGCTTCCAGACTAAAACAGACTAGGAAGAAGGATGCGGTGGTCTACTTCTGAAAAAATTGGCCACTGAAAACCTTATGAATATTAATGAATTGATGCCTTTGAATTGTGGTGTTGGTGAAGAATATGCAATATACCATGGACTATACAAGAAGAAACTGATTTGTCTTGGAAGAAGTACAGCCAGCATGCTCCTTAGAAGTGAAAACGTCCGGACATCATCTCACGTACTTTGGTCATGTTGTCAGAAGGTACCAGTCCTTGGAGAAGGAGATCATGGTCGGTAAAGTAGAAGGTCAGCAAAAAAGGGGAAGACCCTCAATGGGATCGATTGACACAGTGGCTGCAACGATGGGCTCAGGCATAGCAAGGATTGTGAGCATGGTGCAGGACCAGGCAGTGTTTCATTCTGTTACACATAGGGTCACTATGAGTCAGAACCAACTCAATGGCACCTAACAACAATATAAATAGATGTATCATGCCCATGGCTCAGAAGACTCAATATTATTAAGATGTCAGTTCCTCAAACTGATCTCTATGTTTGATTCACTCACAATCAAAATCTCAGCAGTATTATTTTTTGTAGGAATTGATAAACTGATTCTAATTTTTCAATGGAATTAAAAAGGAGTAATGAAAGAAATCAAAATGAAGAACAAATGTGAAGGATTGACATGACTATCTAATATCAAAACATACTCTAAAGCTAAAGACTCAAGACAGTGTGGTATTGGTGCAAGAAAAGATAGAGATCAATGATATAGAATAGAAAATCTAGAAATAAACTCACATGCCAATTTATTTTCAACAAAGGAGCCAAAGCAATTCCACGAGGAAAAGAAAGTCTTTGTATCATATAGAACAAGAAAGATTGGATGTCCATACAGAGGGAGAAAATGAATACCAAACCCTGCTCACTCCTACACATGCACACAAAATAATTTGAAATACCTCATATATCTAAAGTAAAAACTAATATTATAGACTTTCTGGATGAAAGCACAGTATAATACCTCCACAACCTCTGAGTAGGCAAAGATTTCTTAGCCATGATACAAAAAGCACAAAACAAATTGATAAATTAGATTAAGTAAATATTGAAAATTTTTGCTCATTAAAAGAGAATTAAGATGAAAAATACATCATAGGTCAAGAGAAAATACTCACAATACATAGCTCTAACAAAAAAGTTGTATCATAATATGTAAGTTCCTATAAGTCAATAATAAAAGACATGAACATCACAATTGAAGTATGAAAAATAGACTTGAACAAACCCTTCACCAAAGATACAAGAATTGCTAAAAAGCATGCAAAAATGTGCTCAACATGTTAGTCATCAAAAAAATGCAAATTAAAACCACATTGAGATACCATTCCATATTCATCAAAATGGCTAAAACGTAAAAGACTAGCAATATTGGAGAGGATGTAAAACAATACAAATAAATGAATACTCTCAAGCATTGCTTTGATAGACAACCACCCTACCTGTTTCACTCTAATTATTTACCCAAAAGAAAAGAAAATTAGTGACCCAAAACTGTTATCCTAATCATAATGGCAAAAACTTGTAAAAACCCAATTATACATGAAGAGAATATTGAGTAAATGCACTATTGTATATCCATATGATGAAATACTATTCAGCAATAAAAACAATGAGCTACTCATAAAACAACGTGTGCTATCTCAGAAACACAAAAGAGAACCTGCCATATGATTCCATTTACATGAAGCTCAATATCAGGGGAACACTGACCTTAGTGACAAAAATCAGAGCAGCAGTTGGAGCAACAGTTGCCCATAGGCGGTGGGGATTTACAGAAAGGGCATTCAGGAAACTGTCCAGAGTAATGGAAAGGTTTTATTTCCTGACAAGAGTGGTGGTTACATGGGTATATATATTTATAAAAACTAAAGTTGCACATTTTTGAAGGAAGTACTAAAAAAAACCCAAAAAGATAGAAGTACGTCAAAAGGACACATAGCCAGACAGAAAGAGCCCTAATATGAGCAGGAAAATAAGTAACAGTGTTGGATTATAACCCAGTATATATAGATATAAATATAATATACATACATCCTTGACTGCTAACCAGAAGCCTGATGGTTCAAACCCACCAGCCTCTCCTCAGAAGGAAGAGCAGGCAATCTACTTTCGTAGGGATACCGCCTCAGAAACCCAAGGAGGTGTCACTGTGAGTCAGATTTGACTCGATGGCAGTTTGGTTTGGTGGATACCGATATAAATAAATGGTTGAATAATAAATAATGGGAAAGAAGAGCTGAATCCTTCTTACAGAATTCCCAATAATCTGTAGGTACTTTTCCCTCAAGGAGGTGAAGCTTTATTTACTTCCCAAGAACAGAGTATGGCAAGGAAAAGCAGAGACCCCCGATCTGGTCCATCACACGCATCATGCACATGAGAAAACCCAAATTCAAATGTATATTTGAGCAGATTTAAATGGCAAATAAACAAATTTCCTGTAAGTTGAGTCAAAATATACTCATTTTTTTCTCATGGGATATAATCCAGAGCTTCTCAGACTATCTGCAGTGAAAGGTCCAGGTTTTCATTTCAATCTGTCACAGACTGATACTTTTGTAAAACACATGAGTACTTAGAAAAATAAGACTTTCAAGAAGACACACAAATTACAAGAACACAAATTTATATTATTAGCCTTAATTGATAAAAAGATTCTATTGAATTGATTTTAAAAAGTTTCTAGATGGATTACTCTCAATGTTTATACTTAACCTATTATAGTCCAATAAAAACAGTTTATGAACGGGCAATAGATGCATGCACATTGATCCCTTACAATGTGTAAAGTACTGTAGGTCAGGAGGCATGGTTAAGGCATTTCGCTGCTAACCAAAAGGCTGGTAGTTCATACCCACCAGCCATTCCATGGAAGAAAGTTGAGGCAATTTGATTCCATAAAGATTTAAAGCCTTGGTAACCCAATAGGGGTCACTATGAGTCCAAAATGACTAAATGGCCGTGAGTTTGGTTTGAGTTTTTGGCTGACAAATACAGACCATAATCTGGTTTTCCTAATTCTGATTATATGTAGAACTCTTATAGTTTATTTGAGAAAATGAGTTCTCCAATGCCATACAAAATTCTATAAAGAACAGATTAGATTACCGATATAGTCTATCATGAAATATTTCATACAGCTATCTTTTACTCAGTACTTACTATGTGCAAGTACTTAGTTTCCTGGTTTTGCATAACAAAATAGTGCCAGTGAGAAATCCAAACAGAATATTCCTTAGAAGTGAGAATGGGAGACTTTGACTCATTTACTTTGGACATGTCATCAGGAGAGACTTATTGCCAGAAAAGGACATCTTGTTGGGTAAGGTAGAGAACCAATGAAAATGAGGGAAGTCTTCAAGGAGATAGATTACCCAATAGCTGCCACGATGGACTCAAACACATCAACTGACAGAAAAACGGAGCAGAACTGCACAATGTTTCCTTCTGTCACCCATGAGGTTCCCAGAACCAAATCAAGGGCAATGAACAACCACAAGATATAACCACAATACCAGCATCAAGGCAAATCTCAATGATTATAGTGTAAAGTGTTGTTGTTAGTTGTTATGTACCGTCGAGTCGGACTGGACTCATAGTGACCCCTCCTTGGGTTTCCGAGGCAGTATCACTACAGAAGCAGATTGCCCCATCTTCCTTCCGAGGAGTGACTGGTGGGTTTGAACTGCCAGCCTTCTGGTTAGCAGTCAAGTGCCTTATTTTAAAACTCTATGTTTTCAGTTCATCAAATCTTTGTATATGCTAAAAAATAATTAAGTTAAAAATCAAAATGCTGTCAGAAACACAAAATAAGTATATATGCTAATGTGTGCTTTCACTCAAGCAATAGCTTCTATTAAAAATACCAAACCAAACCAAACTCACTGCTGTCGAGTCTATTCTGATTCATAGCAACCCTTCCTTGAGTTTCTGAGGCAGTATCTCTATGGAAGTAGATTGCCCAATCTTCCAGCCATAGAAAAATTAGAAATCCATCTAGGCTCTTAGAAATTGATTAATTCAATTATGTTGCTTTTCTAAGCAGTACACAAAATCCAAATTCCAAAAAGATTAGTGAATGTGATGACATAATTTTTTCTTCTCAGAGAGAAAACATTATACACAGTCAAAGACAAATGACAAACTGGGAGAAATATTTTAAAACATATGGCGATGAGCTCATTTCCTTAATATATAAAGGTCTCTTACCAATCAATCATAAAGGACCATTACACACATAGAAAAACTGGCAAGAACTTAAAGAGGCAGTTCGCAGAAAAGGAACACAAATGGCTTATGAACATATGAACAATCAAATAATTTTTCACATATCAGACAGATAATTTTACAAATACGTATTACTAAGCTAACAACAAACAAATGAACAAATCTATCTTGGAAGAAGTACAGCCTGAATGCTCCTTATTAAAACCAAGGATGGCAAGAATTCATCTCATATAATTTGGACATGTTATCAGAAGAGACCTGTTCCTGGAGAATGGCTTCATGCTTGGTAGAGGGTCCGCGAAAAAGAGGAAGACTATCAATGAGGTAGACTGACACAGTGGCTACAACAATGGGCTCAAACACAGCAATGATTATGAGGATGAAGCAGGACCAGCAAGTGTTTTGTTCTGTTGTACACGGGGTCACTATGAGTCAGAACTAAAACACCTAACAATAGCAAACTATATATTTAAGTGAAAAAATCAGTATGCATAACAGTCTACATAGAAGACCACTTCTTTGTAAAAATATCTATATGCCCGAAGACCCCATGTGTTTCAGAGTAGAACTGCACCCCACAGGCTTTTTAATGGCACTGCTCTTTCAGAAGTTGATTGTCAGGCCTTTCTTCTGAGTTACCTCTGAGTAGATTCCAACTGCCATCCTTTCAGTTAGCAGCTAGGCACCACCCATGGACTCCTTCTGTGTGTGTGTGTATTAAAATATGCAGAAAATATTTCTAGAGCTATAGTCTACAAACTGGTTACAGTGGTTGTTTCTATGGAAAACCTAGAATGGGAACTTAGAAGTCCTGAGTGAGAAGAAACATCATTTCCCATGGTGTATTCTCTTAAAAGACTAAAGAAAAATAAATACATTTTAATTATGGTGTTGGCAAAGAATATTGAATGTAACATGGACAACCAGAAGAATAAGCAAAGCTATCTTGGAGGAAGTACAGCCAGAATGCTCCTTAGAAGGGATGATGATGGCAAGACTTTGTCTCACATACTTTGGACATGTTGCCAAGAGAGACCAGTCCCTGGAGAAAGACCACATACTTAGTAGAGAGTCAGAGCAAAAGAGGATGACCATGGATGAGATGGATGGACACAGTGTCTGCAACAATGGGCTCAAACATAGCAACAATTGTGAGGATGGCACAGAACCAGGAAGTGTCTGTTGTACATAGAGTCTAAGTCACAGCAGACTTGACAGCACCTAACAACCAGAAGAACATTCTTTTATAATGTTTAAATTTTAATGTATGTCTGCATTACCTTTGTAGTGGAAAAATCATTTATTCAATAAGCTGATTTACTTTACTCAACAGATACTTACTGAGCATCTGCTTTGTGCTGATCACTATTTTAAGTGCTGGGAAAACAGCACAGAAGTTAGGGTAATCAACAACTTCTGTCCTCAGCTCTAACATTCTGTTGGGAGATTAATAGAAGTCTCTAATGAATCCTATTCAGTCTAATAATTTTCACTGCAATTTAAGGAAGGTTTTCTTTGAATGTGACTGTGGTAGTTAAGGTTATATGTCAACTTGGTTGGGCCTGGTTTTGAGTGGCTGGGCAGCTGGATGTAGTTATTCCCCATGATGAGACTGGTAATCAACTCCATGGTGCAATCCACTGGAGCAGCTGAGTAGCTGCTTTAGGGAAGTGGGCTGCTTCCAGCACATAAGAACCAACTTTGAGAAAGGTCTCTAGCTTTTGGCACGTTTGGACCCTGCATGTGGCCAAGTCTTCATTCAACAGCCTGCCATGCTCCACTGATCTTGGAACTTTTCATAGATTTGAGTCTATTTTAATAGCCTGCCATGTGGTTTGGTAGCATTGGGACTATGCCATTTTACTTGTGACCTTGGGTTTATCAGCCTCAGCAGTCAACAGCTGCCTGAGTGTAGAAAGCCTCCAGCTTCAGTGGGCTGGGAGCAAGAGGCAGAGTTGAAGCCCAAGGTTGAAAGGGTCTAGAGCCTGGCACTTTGAACTTGAACTTCTAGCCTTGAATACCGTAAGAGAATAAACTCCCGTTTGTCAAAGCCAACCATTTGTGGTATTTTCTGTTAGAACAGCACAAAGTAACCAAAACAGTGACCTTTTTACATATGTGTATAGATTTAGTTTTAGAAAATATAACTAGGAAACACATTGTTTAGGACTGGCACAATGACTGTCACCATGATAATTTGGATAGGCATCATTGAGTGAGAAGAAGAGGCTCAAGCTTCATGCCTCCACACGTATCCACATCACTTAGGCACTTTGTTCTTATACCAAAACATTTCTAACTCCTCTGCCTTAATTTTATGATCTACCCAATTGACGCTCAAGAAGGTCTCATGCTCTGATGAATAAAATGACTTTTTACAGATTCAAGTCTAAGTTATGCCACGAAGATTCAGGGTGAAAAACCACCCAGACTTTTACTACCATAAAAATATATATCAACGACTTGTGGTGGTGCAGTGGTTAAAGCATTTGGCTGCTAACCAAAAGGTCAGCAGTCTGAGCCCACCAGCTGTTCCACAGGAGAAAAATGAAGTCAGCTTCTGTAAAGATTACATTGTTGGAAACCCTATAGGGAAGTTCTACTCTGTCCTGTAGAGATGCTGTGAGTCGGAATCAGCTGAATAACAGTGGGTTGGTGTTTCATTTCTTTAGTGTTGCTAATGATTTGTGGATAATTTGTACAAACAGGAATTTATTCTCTTAAAGTTTGGGATGTTAGAAGTCCGAGAACAGAGTGTTGGCTCTAGGAGCTACGTGAAGACTCCTCAACCTTGGGCTTCAGCTCTGCCTCTCGTTTCAGGCCCACTGGAGCTGGAGGCTTCTTCTAACTCACACAGCTGCTGGCTGTTGTGGCTGACAAACCCAAGGCTGAGAGGTAAAATGGCACCATCAGTGTGAAAGCAACAATTCCAGGATCAGCTGGCAACACAGCAGACCACTGGTACAAGTTTGGGAAAAATACCAAGATTGACAGGCAACAAGGCAGGCCACTGGTTCAAGTCCAGGAACTGCAGATGAAGATTCAATCAAGCGCAAGATCCAAAATATGCCAAAAAGCTAGAGACCTTTTTCCAGTCTTTCTATATATGCTGGAAGCAGCCCACACCCTGAAGGCAACTAATTAGCTGCTCACAGAAGATTCCACCATGGAGGTGATTACAGTCTCATCATGGGGAACAGCTACATTCAGATGCCTACCCACTCAAAATCAGGCCTAGCCAAATTGACACACAACCCTAACTACCACAGTTGGCATTTTGCTTATCTAGTGCCATTCTAACAGAAGTTATCACAATTGGGTGACTTTAACAAACAGGAGTTTAATCTCTTATAGTTGGGGAGGTCAGAAATATGAGTTCAAAGTGCCACGCCCTAGGAGCTGGGTGAAAGCCCGTTGACCTTGGGCTTCAGCTCTGCCTCTTATTCCTGGCCCAATGGAGCTGGAGGCATCTCTTCACTCAGTAGCTGCTGGCTGCTGGGGCTGACAACAGAAGGTCAACAAATTAAATGGCACAGTCCCCGAATTATCAAACCACATGGCAGGCCACTGACTCACATGCATTAACAGTTCCAAGATCAGCACGCTGCATGGCAGGCTGCTGAATGACAACTCGGCTACCGGCAGGATTCCAGCGTGTCAGAAACCTGCATCCCTTTCTCAACGGTTCTCCTTAAAGATGGTCTGGAAGCAGACCACATCCCTAAGGCAGCTACTCACTCAGCTGCTGCAGTAGATTCCACCACGGAGGTGATTACCAATTTCCCCATGGGGAATAACTACATCCAGCCGCCCAGCCACTTAAAAGCAGACCCAGCCCAGTGGACACACACCCTTAACTACCACCGTTGGTTTGGCTTATATCCATCTAATTCCCACCAATGTTCCATGACATCCTTAGAGCTCTTTCTCCAAATATAGATCAACTATGCCAACAGCATATAAAGGTACAACTGTAAGACTTTATTTCACTTGGTCAAAAATACTTATTTTGGTTAACGGTCTGGGTGACCTTTAGAAGAATATTTCTAAAGTACAGTTGATGGCCACTAGGCCTGCTCATTGATCTGTCAGGGAGGATGTCCCTGGCCAAATAAATCAGAAGATGCTATGTATTGCATTTCCTCACAATTATCTCAAAGTCTTTTTAAAAAAAGTCCCTCACCAGGAATGTGCTCCTCTGTGCAATCATCCATGCAAGACCAAAAGGCAGGATTTGCCCAAAAACAAAGTTCAGAAGGCAGGAAGGAGCAGGAAGGAAGGATGGATGGAAATGGGGAACCCAGGGAGGAATATGGAAAAGTGCTGTTGACATTGAAGGGACTGAACCAATGTCATGAAAAAAAATGTGTGTATATTGTTGAACAGGAAATGAATTTGCTCTGTAAAGTTTCACCAAAACTACCAAAAAAAAAAAAAAAACCTATGTCCATCATTTCCTGGCTATTCATCCCGAAGCTCAAAAACAAAAAAAAAAAAAAAAAAATCCCCATCTTGGAGATTTGCAACACACATTAGCATGGCAGTGACCCTGAGAAGTCCCTCACTGAGAAAGCTGGCTGTCCCTTGGAACCTCTCTGCCACAAGTCAGCTCTGTGGGTTCACAGAAAACTCAGATTCTCATCTCTAAACTCTTCAGTCTTCTCATTTCTGAAGTCGAAGAGTTGAGACTAGATGATGTCTAAGGTCCTCATCCTGCCTTAGCAGTCTCGACTCGTGGTCTCCCATTAGAAAAAGTAAACAATTTGAACACTCAAGGCTATTGCTTTGAAACCCAGCCAAATAAATAATAACCAGCTATTTACTGAATTCCAAAGTACACTCTGTGGCTGATTAATGATACAAGGTAATACTCAATTGAAAACACTGACTGCCATATTATGAATATCAAGAAAAAAAATACATTAAACCCTTTCTCAAGGCTGTTATTGTTGTGTGGCTTTGAGTCACTTCTGATTCATAATGATCCCATAGGACAGAGTGGAACTGCCTCATAGAGTGTCGTAGTCTGCAATCTACGGAAGCAGAGGGTCACATCTTTCTCCTGCAGAGACCCTGCTAGATTCTAACCTCTGACCTTTAGGTTAGCTGCCAAAGCTTAACCATTACACCACCAGAGCTAGCAAGCATAAATCTCAGAAAACGACAGAAGGAAATAATCCTAGACAACAGACTGCACACAGAGGTGTTAGTTCAGATTCTAATTCTTCTGGGAAAAAAAGGAAAAAAGTTTAAAATAAAAATGACTTTTTTAAAATCAGCTAAGAGTTGTATTCTTAAGTAACTATTCCCATAAACTTCATCAGCACTTCTGAGATTACTCATGCAACCAAATAAACATCATTTTTTCATGGATTGCCCGCTCATTTGACTGCCAAATGCTTCTGCACCAGCCTTGTGTGGAAAAAGTTCAAATGCCTCCGAAGAGTGAGGAAGCAAATGCTGAGAATAGATGTCCTGACAGCAAGGGACATTTCCATCAGAACTCAAATCAGGACAACTCTGTTCTGAACCACAGTTGTCCTTGCTTCCTCTCAGCAAACTCCCAAGTACTTGTTGGCCACCCTCAGGACTCTCAGGCTATCAAAACTTACCAGCTCCCACCTAACCCGAAGTTTCCATTTGTGAGAATCATCGCTCAACATACCTCTCTGTTGCATGGAGTTAGCTCTCCATCCCCTGGTCAGAAGAAAGTGAAAAGACCTGGGATGTGTGGGCTCAGAACAATTGAAATTCAGTATCACCCACCAGATTACTTCCTCATAGGGATAATCCTGCCTGAGAGGGCACAGGGCACAGCAATAACCAAAGACAAATCCACATTCCAATTGTTGAAAAGAGTATGGGAAAGAGGGAGCCAATTCAACGCCCCAGCCCCGGAGAGAGAAACAAAATACGACGGAAACAACCTTCCTTTTAACAGAAGACCAGTAGAACTTCTAGAATCACAGCTCCCCTTTCAGCTAATACCCTACCCAAGAAAGTTTTACTGGATGCACACTTAAAACCAATGCCATGATTTTCTCCTACCAGACTCCTACAAGTATGTTCAGCCTTGGAACTGGGCCTTCTTAAGTTCCAATTACCTCTTACTTTTATCACTACATCTTACTTTCCAAGCCCTCAAAGGGCAAAAATGGTCTTGCTTATTTAGTGTCCTTTAGTCCTGAAGGGGAGTGCTAGTGGCTCAGTGCTTAAGTATTCAGCTACTAACTCGAATATCAATATCGGTGGTTGGAATCCACCAGCCACTCAGAGGGAGAAAGACATGTCAGTGTGCTTCTGTGAAACTGACAACCTTGAAAGCTCTATGGGGGGGGGGTTCTACTCTGTCCTATAGGGTTGCTATGAGTTAGAATTGACTCAGCAGCAAGGTTTGGTTTCTGGGTTTAATCCTCAAGGGTGGCACAGCATTTTCTATACCCTGCTAGCTAATAGCAAACCTCCAGAAAAGAATCCTTTGCTTCCATGTTTAAAATGTGCAGTTCTAACCAAGAAAACTCTGCACAATGCCTGTTCCTTCAAAAGTAGGACAAATGCAGTTCAACTGTCAAGAACCAGGGCATCGCATGCTTCTCTCTCTGCAATGTGTCTCACCTGCTGATAACTTTTTGTGGAGCAAATTCATCTTCAGGTGAAAGTCCATGAATAGCAATAAAGACATTTGGTAGTCTAAGCTTAATACTTCAAGGAGTTAAATTGCTTATTTTATGGAAGTGTGTGTTTAAAGATGTTTTTGATCTTAAGAGGCCTGAAAAACTTGGAAGGGACTTTCTCTCCCTTGGCCAGTGGGGCTGAGGGCTGAAGCACTTTGTAGAGGTTCTGCTTGAGTGGTCTCGTCTTCCATGCTAATTAAGAGCACCTGCCCCACCCCCGTCTTATGCAGACGACTGAACCATTGGAGAAACCACAGGTAAAAAGTCCACACGGATGGCCTCTGAAGCTAAGAGAAGTTGTCACTCAGTGAGGGAAGCTCCAGAGATAGATGGAGACCAGGTAAGGAGGGCTTTGTCATTGAAATGGGCAGATCACAGGGTCAGGAAAAGCTGTAAGTAAAGATGTGTGTGCTGGGGAGAGTAGGGACAGTGCCCTGGGAATGCCTCACAACTTCTTGAGGCTCATCTCATCTTGAAGCAGGCCTCCCTCCTAGGGGGTCCCTGGAGAGGATCACAGTTAGGCAGGATGGAAGGAAATTTGGTCATGTGAAAAATGTTACTAGAACTAGGATCATGGGCTGGAGCTTCAAATAAGCTAATTCATTTAGATTTTTCCTCACTCACAGACTGCCCCCTCAATCTTAATGTCTTATACATGCAAAGCCTTGACAGAAAGGGTAATTAGGAGAGAGAATAATTAAAGTAAATCCACCAACTTTATACACAAAGGATCCAAACCCAACCCAACCCACTGCCATCGAGTTGATTCTAACTCCTTACGGGACAGAGTAGAAATGCCCCAAATGGTTTCCAAGGCTGTAAATCTTTACAGAAGCAAACTGCCTCATCTTTCTCCAGTCAAGGGGCTGATGGGTTTAAACTGCCAAACTTTTGGTTAGCAGCCAAATGCCTTAACTACTATACCACTAGAGCTCCTTATACTAAGGATAATACTTCATTATGTAGATATATCAATTAAAAATCTGAAAGAATCTTTATAAGTTATACAGTCTGTGTTGCTGAGCTGTTATGTATAGGGTCTAAATTAGGCATCATCAGGGTATCACTGGTATAATTCTAGCCTTTTATGCAGGGGGACTGGGGTTGGACTTCTGGCCAATACACCTCATACACATCTACCACCAGTCTCCATGGAGGCTTGAGTGTTGCTGAACAGATTTCAGGAGAACTTCCTCACTAAGATGGACTAGCAGGAAAGGCCTGGTAATCTACTTCTGAAAATCAGCCAATGAAAACCCCATAAAAGCAACAATCTGGTCTGCAACCAATCACAGGGATGATACAGGACCAGACAGGGTTTAGTTGCATTGTGTGTGTGGTCACCATGAGTTGGGGTCAACTCAACAGCTACTAACAACAACAAATCATGCATTTATTGGTTACGCATAGTAGGACAGAAGGACCAGATGAGGTGGCAATTCCAAGTAGCTCTGAGCTGGAAGGATCTGATTGGCTAATTCACACACGTTGGTAACTCATACGATTTTTTTAAAGGTTTTTATTATGATTTAAATGAAAGTTTAAGAATAAATTTCTATTCCATCCAACAATTCGTACACGTTTTGTCTCGTGATGTTGATTGCAAGCCCCACAATGTAACAGCACTCTATCCACTTCCTCCCTGTGTTTCCTGTTTCCATTTGTCCTTCTTCCCCATCCCTGCCTGATTTCTGAGCTTCATCCCTGGGCAAACACTGCTCATTTGATCTGGTATGGCTGCTTGTTTTCAGGAGTGCAGACCCCTCTGGTGTTATTGTTCACTTTGTGGGCCTGTCTTTTGCTTGGCTGAAAGTTGAGCCATGGAGAACTCCTAACAATTTAAAGACCAATTCCTCACAAGAATATCTGCATTTCCACGGAGATTTAACCTAACGGTGGACAGAATCTAAGAGTCAGGAAATCTTGGTCATGATCTGAGCGTTACTCCCAACAAGCTGCAGACAGGTGGACAAATCACAAAAAACTTTTTGGACCTGAGCTTCCTACTCTTCCAGTGGCAGGATTACAAGAAAGGAAGCCCTTCCTAGCTAAAATAGGTTTGGTACATATGATTTTGTGCAATAAGCCCTAGCATCAAGCGTCAAAGACAGGTGAGTAGAAGACCTCTCAATCCACCCAAGTGTAAGGCTAAGAAAATACCCCACGTAATGACCTGGGGGCGGGGCAAAGAATTTGCCTTCCCCTGCCAATCTAGAATGGTTGGTGATTCAAAACCACCCGGCACTGCAGAAGAAAGATCTGGAGACCTGTTTCTGTAAAGATTACAGCTGAGAGAACTCTATGGAGAAGTTCTACTCTGTAACATATAGGGCTGCCATGAGTTGAAATCAGCCCAACAGCGAGGAGTTTGGTGCTTTTGATGATGACCCAGTCTGGGAGACAGAGTAGCAGAAGATAGTTAGACTTGCATTCAATCTTTACCTTGAAGATAAATCAATAGATTTATCAGTAACTGATAAAATCAAGCAACAGAATGTTCCAGAGAGAGGAAACCTTGTAAATTAGAGTGCGGATCTCAGCTCAGCATTCACTAGTAACATGGCCTTGGACAGGCCCCTCTGAGCCTCAGTCTCCTAAATGGGTATATTACTATCTGCTCCCTCTCTCCACGCACACACACAATATAAAGTCTTTGCATCAGTATAAGAAAATGTACACATAACCCTCAGTACTTTATAAAGCAAGGGCCCTGTGGCACAACATTTAAGCACTTGGCTGCTAACAGAAATGTTGATGGTTCAAACCCACCCAGCTTCATAGGAGGAAGACCTAGTGATCTGTTCCCATAAAGATTACAGCCTACAAAACCTTTTGAGGCAGTATGACCCAGTCACAGGAGGTCTCTGTGAGTCGAAAATTGACTCAATGGCACCTAACAACAGTTTATAAAAAAAGCCACAGCTCAGAAGCTGCCCATGAATAGATATTTCGAATTTAGAGGAAAGTTTCCTTTTCGAGGAGTAGAACAAAATAAAAACGCTAGAAAAACCCTTTCCTACTCGCCCAGTCTTAACAGTCTTAATGTAGAGATACTGGAATGTCAGTATATGAACGCGCTGTAAGATTTCCAAAGGAGCTCTGCTGGTATAGCGGCTAAGCATTTGGCTACTAAGCAAAAGGTCAATGGTTTGAACCCACCAGCTGTTCCACTGAAGAAAGCCGGACAGTCTGCTTCCCTAAAGATTTGTTTGTAGCCTTGGAAACTCAAGGAGGGTTGTTAGGAGTTGGATCAACTAGATGGCAGTGAGTTTGTTTTTTGTTTTGTAAGCTTTTCAAGTAAAGGAGAGTTTTCAGTGGCAATGCCTGCATAATAAGGAAAACTGCTAAGCCTGCATCTTTGTCATACTAACTAAAGCCTCAGATGATGCAATGACATTCAAGTGAGCAAAGAATCTCAGTCTCTACACGAGCAGCCAGGACACCTACTGAGAGGACAAAGTACAAGGCTTAGAAGACGCATTACACCAATATGCCTGGGTGATCAAGAGGAAGAGGTGCAGAGGGTGGGTCAGCAACGGGGGGGGGGGGGATAGAGAAAAGAGGCAGCCCCAGCCAGATTCCCTGAGAGGCTATTTATTGGGGTGAAGAGGTGGGGAAAAGAGGAAAGCTTTTCTTAGCCAAGTGACCAGGTTAACTAGCAAGACAAGTATTAGGCAACAAAACTGCCTAGCCTCAGGGATAACTCTTTGATAAGAATGCACAGTGTGATTGAGACCAGCAGTGTTAATCCCAAAATGAAGGAGGAAAAGATCCTAATGGTTATTTTCTAAAATTAAATGTAATCAGGTTCATTTGTTTTGATCAGTTCTCCAAAAATCCTCCACAAATGCTAGGAGAACAGCAAAAGAATATTGTTACTGGTGCCAGCGGTTCCATCGATCAGTTCCAACTCATAGCGACCCCCTGGGACACAGTAGAACAGCCCCATAGGGTTTTCTAGGCTGTAATCTTTACGTGGAACAAGGGATATCATAGCTGCTGTCAGATGGATCTTGGCTCAAGGCAAAGAATACCAGAAAAATGTTTACTTGTGCTTTATTGACTATGCAGACATTTGATTGTGTGGATCATGACAAATTATGGATAACATTGAAAATGGGAATTCCCGAACACTTGATTGTACTCATGAGGAACCTGTACCTTGACCAAGAGGCTGTCGTTCGAATGGAACAAGGGGATACTACATGGTTTAAAATCAAGAAGGGAGTGCGTCAGGGTTGCATCCTTTCCCCACACTTATTCAATCTATATGCTGAACAAATAATCTGAGAAGCTGGACTATATGAAGAAAAACGTGGTATCAGGATTGGAGGAAAAATCATTAACAACCTGAGATATTCAGACGATACAACTTTGCTTGCAGAAAGTGAGAATTTGAGGCACTTACTGATGAAAGTTAAAGAATACAGTCTGCAGTATGGATTACATCTCAATTAAAAAAAAAAAAAAAAAATTGTCACTACCAGACCAATAGGCTATATCATGGTAAATGGAGAAAAGATTGAAGTTGTCAAGAATTTCATTTTACTTGGATCCACAATCAACATCCACAGAAGCAATTGAGAAATCAGATGTCATGTTGTACTGGGCAAATTGTGCTGCAAAAAACCCCCTTTAAAATGTTAAGAAGCAAAGATCTCACTTTTGCATCAGAGCCTAAAATCTAAAGGCATTTGTTTGCAGAAGGCTGTGGTCTACATTTGGAACCCTAATGCCATCTTGAGCCTTGACCTAAGTTCAGAAGCCATTTTGAGTTCTGTATGTTGTTTCCCCAGTGTTTCTGACCTTGACTCACCCTGTAGCCATGATAATTTTGGGAAAGCCTAGGAGAGACAGTAGCCATGATAATTCTGAGAACATTTGGGGAGCAGCAGGTTGATCTCAGAAAGAGTAGGTTGATTAGGGTACAGAAAAGGCACCCACACAAAGAAATAGAGACCTTATCTAAGCATTTCTTTTTAGGACAAAGAAGACATTTTGTTAAATGACAGTTAGCACTCTTACCTTGTTCCTGTCTTGAGGGTTATGGGACCAATAAAGACCCTCCTGACCATTGTTACTGAAAACCTATACCATTGATTAATTGAAAGCAACAATCTCAGTGATTCAATAATTAGCATAACCATGAAAAGATGAAGCTTTCATTGCTTTATAATGTGTTAGCTGATTTGTAATTTGTAATATATCCTGCTAGGCAGGAGCTGTGGTAGCATAGTGCCTAAGGCACTTGACTGCTAACCAGAAGGCTGGCGGTTCAAACCCACCAGCCACTCCTCGGAAGGAAGGTTGGGCAATCTACTTCCATGGTGATACTGCCTCAGAAACCCAAGGAGGGGTCACTATGAGTCGGGGCTGACTCGATGGCAAATAACAACAACAACAATATATCCTGCTAATTTTGTAATATTCTTCTGACTCTGTAGACATTTGTTCTGATGACATGGCTGTCAGTTTCCCACATTTGTTTCCTTTGTTTCGTACACTGAATAAAAGTCTCTTTTCTTCATGATTGTAACTTTGTGGTAATTTTACCCTAGGACACTTTGAAGAATCAAGTGCTCCTGACCCAAACCACTGTATTTTCAATCACCTCATATGTATGTATATGAAAGCTGGATAATGAATAAGACTGAAGAAGAGTTGATGCATTTGAGTTGTGGTGTTGATGAAGAATATACCATGGACTTCCAGAACAAATAAATCTGTCTTGGAAAAAGCACAACTGGAAAACTCCTTAGAGGCAAGAATGGCCAGACTTCATGTCACATATTTTGGGCATATTATCAGGAAGAGTCTGTCCCTGAATGAGGACGTTGTGCTCGGTAAAGTAAAGGGTCAGCAATAAAGAGGAAGATTCTCAAGAAGATGGATTGACACAAGGGCTGCAAAGATGGGCTCAAGTTCAGCAAAGATTGTCAGGATAGCGCAAGACCAGGGAGTGTTCCTTTCTGTTCACGGAGGGTCATTATGAGTAGGAAATGACTCTACAGCACCTAACAACATTCTCAACAACTACAGCAACCAAAATAAATAAAATATTTTAAAAAACTCACTCTGGAGGCCATCCTTTCCCGTATATTTCCTCTTTCGTGATCTTTTCTTGCTTTACTTTGTGTAGCTACTAATAACTTAGGTTGGGCAATCTACTTCCACAGTGATACTGCCTCGGAAACGCAAGGAAGGGTCGCTATGAGTCGGGTCTGACTCAACAGCACATAACAACAACAACTTTTCTGGTTGAAGACTTGTTAGACTCATTGATTCCTTGTACACTTGTTAATTCTGAATATTTTAATTTTTCTGTGATTACTTATCACGAAGACGAGCTCTCTTTACTTGTCCATTCTTTCCTGGTTCAAATATGTGGCCTACTGTATGTTTAAATGGTGAGTTACTGTATCTAAAATATATAATGTGTCAGGAATGTGGTTTTAATATATAAAAGCACACTTTTATTTTGTTTTTGTTAAATATGCATATATACGAAGAAAAAGGGGAAAATGCTAAAGATTTTACACCAAAATGTTAATCTTGATTATTTCAAGGTGGTAGCACCATGAGAGATTTATCTTCTCCTTGTTTATTTGCATTGTTGAAGATAACCATGCATTATATATTTACTAAAGAAAAATACTCATTTTTTAAAAATGTAAGCAGTAAATAACATAAATTTATCATGAGATTGAATTAAAAGCATTTGCCTAAAGCAATTCATCCTTCCCCTTCTTTATCTAATTTAACATTTACTAACCTTTTCTTTTTTTTCCAGAACTTTTGCTGGCCATGCAGTTCACAGAAAGCATGACTGGACACTATTGAAGGACTATCTTCTCAAAACCCTGCCTTCCTGTCTTGTAAAAATCTCCTTTGTCTCCTTTTTCATTCTGAATCTTTAGAAGCAAGGGCCCCCATCACCCTCGGCCCCACCCTCCTCAGCTTTGATGTGGAAATGCCTTGAGGGTTTCCTCAAAACTCAATCAATCTGTGCTGAGATCTCCTAAAATCATCATTCTCCCCAAATAGAGATTAGCTCCACTCACTGTGCTCTGACTCTAGGAATAGGGAAGAGGTGGGCGAGCACCAACAACCTTCTGGAAAACCTGGGAAATCAGACAGCATCCTTTTGCTTATTATGCCCTCAAAGCAGCCATATACTACTGGACTCTCAGGTCACACAGACCACCTTCAAGTTCTGACTCCAGAGTCAGATTATCAGGGTTGGAATCCTGACTTCTGTGTGACTTTGCTCTAGGTTCTTAACCTCTCTGAACTCATTTTCTGGTCAGTAAAGGGGGAGCTAGTGGATAATAAAGCATTTCTTGAGATTATTTAGGAGCTCTGGTGGTGCAATGATGAAGGCATTTGGCTGCTAACCTAAAGGTCTGTGGTTGGAGCTCACCAGTCCCTGGTAATCGGCTTCTAAAAGGTCACCATAAGTCAGAATCAACTCAACTGGCGGCAACTGGTTAGCCTACCTGAGACACACAGTCACTGGGAATGAGGCAACTTATGTAGCCTGTTTTGAGAAGGTACAATTAGAAACAAGGCATCCTCTTGGACTCTGGTTTCTGTCTTTGTTCAAAGGCCCACCTCAGTGGCTAGCACAGCTCAAAAAGCTCCAGGCTTTGCCGGCCAGGGAAGCCCATTGGTAAAAGCCTCACTTCAGCAATAAGAAACACGAGCCTGTGGGAAGTAAACAAGTGTGCTCAAGACTGAAGTCACTCAGGATTGAGATGGAAAATGCTTGCTAATTTACTGCCATTGCAAAGCATATGTGTAGTATGTAAGTATTTAGTGCACAGTGGAAATGACCTTAGGCCATGTCTATTGTTAGTTGCCTCAAGTTGATTCGGACTCGGACTCACAGTGACTCCCTGTGTGCAGAACAGAACTGCTCCACAGGGTTTCCAAGGCTGTGACCTTTCAGAGGCAAATCATCAGGCCTGTCTTCTTAGGTCCCCTGGTTGGATTCAAACTGCCAATCTTTTAGCTAGTAGTAGAGCACTTAACCATTTGTAGCACCCAGCAACACTGCTTCTACCAGAAACACCAAAACTTAAAGCAGTCATTTCTATGGAATTGAGAGCCTGCTTGCTCTGTGACTTACTCTGGTTTCGTGATGGCTTTGAGTCTCTCTTCGCGCTGGCTTCTCGGCTCAGAAAAGCTAGCTGGTCTGGTCTTCCTCTCGAGGCAACTGATTTGTACATAACTTTGGAATGTTTGTCAGTGTTCGCAAAAGAAAACTAAATAGTCCTCTACTGCCTGGCTCAAACCTCCTTCAGCAGTGTCTCTTTCAAGTTCCTATAACCTACGCAAAAGCCGCTCTAGCTGATTAATCAAGCTGAAAGTCTGAGTGCGAAAAAAAATCTTGGTAGTTTGTTTTCCAGGGTGAAAGCCAGCCCTAGCTGGAAAGCCTTGACCATATTTGACCAAGAGAGTTCAAGTTCAGAGCCTTCTCTTTGACAGAAAGGCTGTAATGGACTCTAACCAAAAGGAGGTAGTGTTATGTCATATGATTATAAAGGGACTTCAAAGATGATCTAGTCCTATCTATTACAATGAAATACCTAACACAGTACCTGGAAAATACTTGATATGAAACAAGCATTTGGTGAATGTTAAATATTAAAAAATGAGCCCTCATCATATTATATAATTAACAGGCAGAATTTTTCTGCCTGATTTTGTCAAGATGGAAACAAAGGTTAGGATATATAGTTCAACAGGGAACCAGAAAATAAGGCCTTAACAATTAGATAAAACAAGAATTTCATAACTGACTGTACTGCCAGTGGTGTAGCATGCTCCTGTTGCAGCCATCCATCTGCTAGAATAGCACATCATCAAATATGTTCCTCAAATTGATAAGATTGTATATACTCTCACCAGACAATAATCTGTTGTAAATGTCCCAAATACTACATTATCATCTGAGCTATCAAAATGGAATGATCATATACAAGTAGTCAAAAAAGGGTGGATTTCATGTTTATAGCCATTTTTCTCAGTTTTTGAAAAGCAGTAAAGTTTCCTCCTGCAGTGAATTACTTAATATGACCCTTCTACATGGTCTTTGGGGAGCTCTGGTGGCATAATGCCTAAAGCATCTGACTGCTAACCAGAAGGCCAGCGGTTCAAACCCACCAACCACTCCTTGGAAGGAAGGTTGGGCAATCTACTTCCGTAGTGATGTTGTTGTTGTTGTTATATGCCGTCGAGTCGGCCCCGACTCATAGCAACCCCTCCTTGGGTTTCCGAGGCAGTATTACTGCTGAAGTAGCATTGCCCAACCTTCCTTCCGACCACCTCAGAAACCCAAGGAGGGGTCGCTATGAGTCGGCTCTGACTCAAAGGCAGTGTTTGGTCTTTGTTACATAGGCTTTGTAACTCCCACCAAATGACTGGGTAGGACTATGCAAATAAGGTGCTTGTGGCCCATCGAGGGGACTGGAGAGCTTTCTAGTAATGTAAATAAGGTGCATGGCACCCTGTGGAAATGGAAGCAAGAAAATAAGGCATATGGAATCCTAACAAGGGGATAGGTCAGTTTTGCATTCCACTACACTTGAAAGAGAGCCAATCCCAGAGCATGTGGGACGGGGAGGGACCTGACTGGCACCAAGCAACAAGAAGGGAGGAGAGTGAAGCACATGCTTTGGACTTGGGGTGCCTGCACTGAGAATGTCCTAGACCAAGGAACAGAGAACTGTTAATGCTAGAGGCAGTGAGAGATGGGGAGAAACAGCAGCAGAGCAAGGGAGGCAGCAGAAATGGTAGAACCAAGAGATCAGCAGAAGATGGCATGGGGGGCTTTCCGGTCCACAAAGTGAGAGATCTGAGTGCCTTTGGGCTGAGGTTTATAGGTCAGCTAGGGTGCCTCCAGGAGCTCTGGTAGCATAGTGGCTAAAGCACTTGCCTGCTAACCAGAAGGCTGGCGGTTCAAACCCACCAGCCACTCCTCGGAAGGAAGGTTG
>NW_006922168.1:217947-228871 GCF_000298275.1 Orycteropus afer afer
AAAAAAAAAAAAAAAAAAATTATATTCTGTACAAGCTAATAATGTCAAATCAAGGCTCCTGGGAATTATTTTGAGTGGTCTCCATTTCTTTGCTTTCCTAATTCGGACCAAGTTTCTGTATCTTAATACACATTTGCCTGTTAAAGGTTAAATGGCCTATTCCTCTCTGACATTAGAGATCAGTACACAAATATCCTAAGAAAGTATTTTCCTTCATGATAGTCAGGAAATAGAATTTTGCCCCTGATCAAATTTGGAAGAATCTATTCATTTCTAAATTTCTATAGATACTTTGAAAGAGATTATATAAAATTAATAATAAGTCTAAAGAAAATTAAATATGGTAGACCAATTAAGAGGGGAAGCAAAAAGATATTTTAACTTTGTAGGGGTAAAATATATTAGCCCCCTACAAAGTTTTCCTACTAAAGAATGTTGCTCTGCTAGGGATAATTATGGTAATAGCAATTAGAGTAATTCAAACTCTACTGGAAAAGGCAGTTAAGAAAGTCTCGTGTTACAGAGAGATCCAAGAACATGCTCAACTCCTCACTATTTGTGCTATCATTAAAATAACTATGCAGGTACCAAACTAACTTTATGCATTACAGGAATCAGCAACTGTGAATGAAACCACAAAAATGACCTGACTTATTAACTGGGGAGTTTTCACTTGCTGTATGGTGAGATCGGAGCCTCAGATTTTGTATTTGGACCAATATGCCATCTCACTGTGTCATTTTCCAATTCAGAATATTTGAACTTTTGATATAAAACTGCTTGAACACTTTCTCTCACAAAGATCACCACAAGGCTGGTCCCCATGAGGCGGAGGTTAAAGATGTCCCAAATGTCCAAACTACCGTACCACTCCATCATTTCAGACATTAACTCCTCCTCCTCCCAGTAATTTCCCCAGTCTTAGGATTCTGTATTTCACTGTAACACCTCACAGAACTCACAGACACCCAAAGGTTCATCTCACATAGTGGTGGTGGAGGCTGGCAGGCTGTCTAGTCCCAGGCCCCTGATAGGTCTGGAGGATCCTCCCAATTCTTGGGGTTTGATGAACCTCGATCAACAGATCAGATGACGGCTGCTGTCCCAAATCGAGGGGTGAGAAGAGGATGAGCCAAGACACAAAACTGGAGGAAGAGGAGGGCGAATCTTCCCAGGAGATTCGTAGGTATACCCTCAAGGAAGCTAAGGATGGTCATTTGAATTATACCCTCCAGCAAGGCAGGACTCAAGACACATTCCACCTGTGTTGCCCCAACAGCAATAACTAGGTAGATGGCTTTAACAATTAGCAGCTCAAGGCAAATCCCATCACAGAGTCAATTGCCAGTCATTATAGGGAAGGACTACTACCAGCTGCCCAGCCAAGTTGATACCTGACCTTAACTACCACACCACCCCAAACAGGTATGGCTAATAAGATTTATAATATAGCACAGAATGGAGGACAATGGCTAGAAGGACCACATCAAGCAATTCACCACAACAACTTTGGGAAATAAATATCACCTTGTTGTTGTTGTTATGTGCCGTCGAGTAGGACCCGACTCATAGCAACCCCTCCTTGGGTTTCCGAGGCAGTGTCACTACGGAAGTAGATTGCCCCATCTTCCTTCCGAGGAGTGGCTGGGGGGTTTGAACCACCATCCTTCTGGTTAGCAGTCAAATGCCTTTAGGCACTATGCTAATTTTCTCTAGCTAGCAAATGATGACATTAATATATTAATGTGGGATGGATAGCTAGACTCAATTTATGAAAAGATGCTTTTTTATAGATTTCACAATACACCTACTCCTCTTATTATTTCATTATTTGACATTTCGTATTTACATTACATATTTGACATTACACATTTACAACAATAGTGAAAAATCTACTATCTTCCTATTTTGCACGTTAATGATGTGTGTCTGGCAGTAACAAATGGCAAGTTGTGAGGTAAGAGTAACCCAGGCTGTGATGGTTAAGGTTATGTGTCAATTTGGCTGGGCCATGATTCTCTGTGGTTTGGCAGTTTGGTATGATGTAGTCATCTTCCATTTTGTGATCTGATGCGGTCATCCTCCGTTTTCACATAACACTGATTATCATAGAAAGACCTTGTCTTTAGAAGTTAACCATGTCACTAAGTGAGGAATGGGTGTAGTCTGATTTTCATTTTGTAAATATGTATCATTGTTTAGTATTTTTATTCAACCTGAATCAATGATGAAGTGACTCTACTGTTTAAGCCCACAGGTTAAAGTCAGAGTAATGAGTCATGTTCGGTTTGCTCCCTAGAAGTGCTTGCCAACAATGTAGATGATCTCATTACTAGCACTTAAAGTTATTTTTATTCTTTATCCTTCATTACCTTTCATCTAATTTTCTTCTGCTAGTGAAGCTCTTATATGCAATCAAGTCTACACAGTGAGAAAATGGAATATGTGCAAAGATAGAAGGGTCCGCATGGGTTTATAATGTTTTTACTTTCTTAAGAGAATTTCAACATAATCTTCTTTGGTTCATACAATAAAGCATATTGGCTGTTGGCTAGTTATTTTTGTCTCAGCCATATGGATAAAAGAAGGAGCTCTAGTAGCACAGTGCCTAAGGCATCTGACTGTTAACCAGAAGGTTGGTGGTTTAAACCCACCAGCCATTCCATGGATGCAAGACTGGGCAATCTACTTCTGTAAAGATTTACTGCTTCAGAAACCCAACGGGGGTTACTATGAGTTGGGATTGGCACGATGGCAGTGGCTTTGGGTCTGGTTTTGGTTTTGTACAGATAAGAAGTTTAAGAAGTTAAATGGCATGCTCGGCAGCACACAACTCTTACATGCCACAGTCAGATCTAGAACTTGGATCTCCTAACTCCTAGATCTATGCTGCTTCCTCTTAAACACATAAGCCCCATCAATATGGGTCCCTTGATATTCAAAATGAATCCCTGTGTGGTGAAAACAGTTACATACTTGGCTGCTAACCCAAAGGTTGGAGGTTCTAGTCCACCCAGAGGTGCTGTGGGAGAAACACCCAGTGATCTACTTCTGAAAAGTCATCCATTATAAACCCCATGGAATACAGCTGTGCTCTGACACACATGGGGTCACCATGAGTTGAAATCAACTCAACAGCAACTGGAACTGGATACTTAAAATAGAAATTAAGTGTGTAAAATTAGATAAAGTATTTGTTTTGGTTACCTCTAATGCCACTCTGGGAGCTCTGGTAGCATAGTGCCTAAGGTATCTGACTGCTAATCAGAAGGCTGGCAGTTCAAACCCACCCACCACTACTCAGAAGGAAGGTTGGGCAATCTACTTCTGTAGGGATACCGCCTCTGAAACCCAAGGAGGGGTCGCTGTGAGCTGGATCTGACTCGATGGCTGCAAAAACCAAAAACCAGTGCCACTCTAGCAGAAATACCATAGGTGGATGGCTTGAACAAACAGGAGTTTATTCTCTTAAAGTTTTAGAGACTAGAAGTCTGAGTTCAAAGTGCCTTCCTCTATGGGGCTGAGTGAAAACCCCTTTACCTAGGGCTTCAGCTCTGCCTCTTGCTCCAGGCCCACTGAAGCTAGAGGCTTTCTTCACTCAGGCAGCTGCTGGCTGCCAAGGCTGACAAACCCAAGGTCAACAAGTAAAATGGCATGGTCCCAATATTACCAAACCAAACAGCAGACCATTGATTCAAGTTCATTAAGTGTCCCAAGATCAGCAAAAGCTTTTCCTTATATACTGAGAGGAGACTACATAGCTAAGGCAGCTACTCAGCTGCTCACAGTAGATTGCATCATGGAGTTGATTACCATTCTCATATGGAGAATATTTTCCAGCCGCCCAGCCACTCAAAACCAGGCCCAGCCAAGTTGACACATAACGTTAACTACCCAGTGTTAGAAAAGGGCAACACGAGGGGTGTGATGATGGAACTGATATACACCTTGACTACAGTTATTGATTACCCAAGGATGGCTCTGATTGTCATAGATAACACTGCCTCTCCAGGTCTTTTTTATTCCCTGCTGGTTGAGAAATACTCCCCATACAATACCACCAGCTTGCCTAAGAAGAAGGCTACACTGACAGCCACATATGTGTAATCATTTCAGAGCACTGGTAGTTCCCTGGGAAAAAAAAAAAAAAAGAAATGAAACAAAACACTGCTTCCCACTATCTCCTCAACAAAAAAAGGGAAAGGAAATTCACTTAAGGAGATTTCAGAGTAGAAAGTGAATCTGCTCAGACTTACCCTTAGCCTCCTAATTCTTGGCTTCAAATACTATCTTACATAAGAAAATCTTTCATGTAAATGAAAAGTAGTGTTGTGTAGGATGGTAGTTGGACCACAAACTCAGAGACACATGCAGACCTGCTTTCTAAGACACAGACAGGAGACCCGTCTCAACACCTTCAAACCCAAATATTGGCTGGCTATCTGGTAAAGTCCAAGTATCTGGGAAGGGACTCTGTAAGCTGGCACAGCTGAGATAATAACAATAAGAATTACTTCTTGACTCTACAAAAATGTTTACCTGATTTCTCCCTACATATATCAAGATGATAGAGATAAGCTAGCATTCCCCAAAAACTGAACTACTCTTCTTCTAGGAGATCTAAAATTACTTTAATTGATTATTTGGGCTTTGCAGGAAGTCATCCAATTCTGGTTCAGAGGGAGTTATAAATCACTAGTGAAAAGAATCCGTTTTTATTTTTATGTGATTCTAGGATGTTGTCAGACCACCCAGTCCCACCCAGTTTTCTTGTTCTCACTCTAGGGCTCTGTACCAGACTGAATCTCAAAGGGGATCCCCCTACAAAGATTAAATAGCATAAAATGTAAGTGTCATTTCTTAGATTGCAAAAAGCCACAAATTTGACACTACACCTGCAATACTACTTTTCATTCATTTTTGGTGGAGGATTAGAAGAGGGTTAAGTTTTCATTCATCTATTTTTATTCAATATTAATTTTGTTTTCACTTTATTAAGGTAGACCAGACATTTTCAGCTAATGAAAAAAGTACAATACAAATAGAAAAGGAAAAAGACAAAATTACCAATGATATATAAACATTTTAACATATATCATCTCAATCTTTGTTTCTCTGAAGTATTTTTACATTGTTGCAAAAGTTATATTTCTGCTTTTTTTTTCACTTAGCATTATATCATGAGACTATTTCTTATAAGCATCATTTTATTGATAATATTCCTTTACATATAGGTATATCACCATATGCTTAACCATCCTGATAACTATGCTTAAAATATTTATGATAGATGATTCTTAAAAATAATCATGCTCATTTTATGAAATTTAGAAAAATATCAAAAAACATAAAAAATGAATAAACTAGTAGTTAAGTTTTGAAGTGTTGCTGTAGAGATTTGAAGACTAAAGAGAGTAGATCGATAACTTCTTTATTATGGATTCATAATGTATTAGGTATTATTTGATTTTGTTTCTAATTCTTAGAGCAATTTATTAAGTGGCAGATACAGAGTTTGAACAGATGTGTCTGTTTTTTTTTCTCCCTGTTGTACCACACTACAACCTCCATCAAGTCCACTAACTCAACTACTACCAACATTACCACAGCCTCTACCTGTCTATACCACCACTGCCACACCATTTCCAAAATTACCTCCATCTCCTCTCCACCACTGTCTCCAATTCTACCAGTACATTTCCACCTCTACCACCTTCACTACCACCACCACCTTCATCACCTCCACCACTGCCACTCCTAACATGACCTCCAGCACCAGCTCAAACTCTGCCACCATTGCCTCCACCACCATTTCCAATACCACCACCATCTCCACCTTCACCACCTTCCCATTCATCTCCTCCACCACCACCACCTCCACTATTAGCACCACCTCCACCATCAACACCAGCTCCACCATCACATTGCCATCCCCTTCCCTTTGCTTTGATGGGGCTTCCTATCATCTCCTTCCTACAAACACCTTCATATTCTCCTCCTTTCCAACTTCACTCTGACCTCGTCCAACCTGCATTCCCCTAAATGCATGTATAGTAGAAATAAAACAATAGCTACCCAAGTACTTTCATTTTATGAAAATCTCATTCATTCAACAAATAGCTCCAGAGGGTATATGATGTGGGAGGCACTGTTCTGAGTGGTAGAGGTACTGAAATTCCTGGTAGGATTATCTTGAACAGCAAAAGGCTTACATTTTAGGATTTTCTTCACACACACATATACCAACACCCATGTTAAATCTGCCTACAAACTGCCAACCTGGGCTCTAGTTACTCCCTCCCCCCGCCTGGCCTTCAAGCTGGAGGGAAAGCAGAAGTGAGCTGCTCAAGAAGGATACGTGAGTCAAAAGGAAAGTCACAGGCAATCGCCATGAAGTAATATTTTATCTCTTATTGCCACAGCAAACTACCGCAGGAAAAACTTCCTATTTCCATACTCTGATGATGTGTATTTGCTTAATGTAGCTTACCTAAAATACTTTGTACCTGGACTTTCTCTACAAAAGACATTTTGATAACATAAAGACAGGAAAGGAAGAAAATTCAAAGGCAAATTAAAGGAGAACATCAACCAATATACAAACTGAAGGCCTTTTCCTCCTTGCTTGCATGATGTGAACAGAAATGAACCCTGTTCTTTATGTTTCTATTTTCTGTGTAAAATAAATAGCCCTGGAGGATTCAATTCTGCCTTTTAAAGGTGCTCTACAACTTAGGAGGGTACTGAGAATACATAAGTCCCTAGAGACTAATAAAGTCCACTAGTAGAGTCAAACATGCCCTCGTAGGTTGTAACTCTTGACTCCTATAACTGAATTTCTTTCACACACACCCATGCAAAGAAAACCAAACACCCCAAGCGGCCTTGGCAGAAGCCTCTGGACCAACACCACCTTAGGTCCCATTGCATGCCAGTGCTATTTTCTCAAGCCTGTGACTTATATCTAAAAGTAAACTGCCTCCAGCTGCCTACATACAAAGAGAGAATAGTCACCAAAATACATTTTCTCAAAAAAAAAAAAAAAAAAAAAATGGCCATAGAGTGTTTCCCCAAATGAACTCCTTAGACCCCAAACAAATGCTGAATTGAGCTTTTCAAAATCAAGCCCATACTCTGCAGCTGTGCAACTATCAATGAAGCATCCTTTTAAGAAACAGAGAAAAGCACAGCGAGACCTAGCTGTCCCTCAAAGTTCGATCAAAATTAATGTCTTCAGCACTGGGCTCAGCAGCACCAGCAGGTCAATGAAGAGCTGAGCAAATACTGTGTCCCAAGAGCCACATTTCGGAACTCACTCTTGTAGACCTAGTGCTAGGGTATCATTTGCCGTACCATCTTTATAGGCCAAGAAATTACTTCTCATTGGGCATTTTACTTACATGCAAGAACAGGAGAGTAAGTCCAAGAGCTGGGTGGTTATTTCTGAGGTCAGAGCACTCATAATACCCTGGGGCAGAGGCTGAGGGTTCCCCTCTAAGAAGCTCCAGAGTCACAGCTCACTCTACACAGAACTACCATTCGAAGCTGACCAGAGAATGAAGCTCTTGCAAAAGAAGAGGAAGTGTCATCTTACTTCCTCAATTTCATTGTTCTTCCTTCTTATTGTTATTGAGCCCTTCCCTGATTCCAATGCTCAGGACACAATTCGTGCAAAACAGGTATGTCCTATCTGTCTGTCTCCATTCGTCAGCAAACACTACCCAGTATGTTCCTTCCCATAGGTGAAGCATTATTACATGGCTTGGCTTTCCAGTTTTGGAGGCAAAGATGTTTACTCTCAGGCCTGGAGGGTGAGATCATTTTCAGAGTTATTCTCATCATGTTGGTTGAGATGCCCCTTGTTAACTATCGACTCCTTTCAGGTGCCCATTTTCTTCTAGTTTCCCTCTCTTTTTCTCTCCTAATCATTCATAAAAGGAGCTCTGATGGTACAGTAGTTAAAAGCATTCAGCTACTAACCAAAAGTCCAACAGTTCAAACCCACCAAATGCTCTGTGGGAAAAAGATGCTTCTGTAAAGATTTACAGCCTTGGAAACCATGTGGGGGTAGTTCTACTCTGTCCAATAGGGTCATTATGAGTCAGAATCAAGTCAATGGCAGTAGGTGGGGTTTTAATCATTCATATTGCTTTACTTTAAAAAAAAAAGTAGTAAGAGATAAATTTGTAGAAAGCATTTTCAGACAAAAATAAGTCTTATCCCACCATTCTTTTGCAGCATGCACAACAGACTCTCTAAAATACAGGTTTCTCTCTCACATACTAGAAAAGAAAAAAGGCAGGCAAAAGTTAAAAATATACGAACCCATCTCTAGTAAGTTCTTGGCCCCCGCCAAAGACCTATCTTGACCTCTCTTTTTCAACATCAACGTTTTTTCTTTACACTTTCTTGGGAAAAGCATACAATCTCACTTTACTTACACCCTGCTTCCAACGAAAAGGAAATAAATCATTATTAGAAACAAGCTCATGGCCAATGACGTCTTCCAAGATGTAGTAGCTGTACCCTTATCATGTGCATTAGCTGGCTATCTCTGCGTAACAGATTCCCAAAATGTAGTGGCTCAAAACAACAATTCCTCCTTTTATCTCCTAGATTCTGTGGGTCAGGGGCCAGGCACAGTTTAGCTTGGTCCTCTGGCTCAGGGTCTCTACAGGCTGCAATGAGGTGTCAGCTGGGGCTGTGGTCATCTCAACCCTCAACTGGGGTAAGATCCACACCCAAGCTCACTTATGTGGTTGCTGGCAGGAGTCAGTTTTTTACAGGCTACTGGACTGAGGTTCTCAGTCCAATGCTAGCTTTTGTCCCAAAGCCACTTGGTTCCTTGCCATGTTGGATCTCTTCTTAGCACATCCCACAAAGTGGCAGTGGCTTCATTGCAGTGATCAAATGAGAGTGTGAAAGAGAACATGGGATTGGGATTGCATTGAATGTATAGATTGCTTTGGGTAGAATTGACATTTTCACAATGTTCAATCTTCCTATCCACGAGCATGGGATGTTCTTCCATTTATGTAGAACTCTTATGGTTTCTTGAAGTACTTTTTTATAGTTTTCTTTGTACAGGTCTTTTGTGTCCCTGGTGAGATTTATTCCCAAGTATTTTATTTTTTGGTAGCTATTGTAAACGGTATTGAATTCCTTATTCCTTCTTCAGCAGTCTCTTTGCTGGTGTAGAGGAATCCAACTGATTTTTGGATGTTGATCTTATATCCTGCCACGATGCTCAATCTCTCAATTAGTTCCAGTAGATTTTTGACTGAGTCTCTTGTGTTTTCTAGGTAGAGGATCATATCATCAGCAAATAGGGATAGTTTAACTTCTTCCTTACCAATTTGGATGCCTTTGATTTCCCTTTCTTGCCTTATGACACTGCCTAGGACTTCCAATACAATGACATGGGAGATAATATGAGAAAGATAAAAGTCAGTTTTGCAACTGATTCTCAGAAGAGCTTTCCCTTCTTTTGCCATATTCTATTTCATTTTCTGTTTCTTGGAAGTGACTCACTAGATTCAATCTATGCTCAGGAGAAGGGGATCATATACGGTATGGAGACCAGGAGGCAGGAGTTATCAGAACTATCTCAAAAGTTTTCCTACCACAGTGCATGAAACTTTTATCTAAACTCAAGTTGGTCCTGTCAAGCCAAATATTAACAGACAGGAAAACATATCTAAGAGTAAAATCATTTATATAGTGATACCACTGAGACTGTCATCCAGGCATGATATTCGCCTTCAACCCCCCTTAGTCATTACCAAGCTCAAGCTCAAGCTTACATGGGGTCAGATCGAAAAACCTAATGATCCCCATCATTCTATCTCTAAGAAACAGACCAATTAACATACAAACAAAAACCTAAACTATAAAACAAACCTTGTCTCTGGACAGTGATAGACACAATTTCTGTAAAAAGGATAAATGTCACCTAACCACAAATGTGGTAGTTCAGGTTGTGCGTCAGCTTGGCTGGGCCGTGATCTTGAATGGCTTGGTAGTTGCGATGTACTTATTCTCTACATTGAATATGGTGTGATCACCTCCAAGGTGGAATCAGTTATAAGCTGTTAATTAGGGGAAGTGGAGTTGCCTTTGGGATGTAGCCTGTCTCCAATATATATGGAAAAGCTTTGGGAAAGGTCTATGGCTTTTTGCTTATTTTGTATCCTGCATTTGGCCCGTCAGCATCTCCAGTTCCTGGACTTGAACCAGTGACCTGCTGTGTTGCTGCCAATCTTGAGACTGTTGCTTTCACAGCCTGTGAGCCGACAAGCTGGCATTTTATCTGCTGACCTTGGATTCATCAGACTCAGCAGCCAGCAGTCTGCTATACTGCCTGCCAATCTTGAGTTTGTCAGCCCCAGCAGCTGTGAGAGTTAGGAGAAGCCTCCAGTTTGACGTTTGATCCACAGACTTGGGACTTGCCAGCCTCTGCAACTGCCTGAGCAATTTCCTGGAGATAAATCTCTCACTGGTTTTGCTTCTAAAGAGACATCTGCCTAAGCCTATGAGAAGGCTTTATACCAAGCACAGATTTAGAGCATTCTTGATGGGTATATACAATCACCTTAAGCATTCATCCCATTAGGATCAGAATTCTGGACACCTGGCCTTCCTCCTCATGACACTCAATGAATCTGCTCTTTCCTAAGACTGACCAGCAGGGATTCATTGCCTGTAGCTCCCACCAAGCCCACATGGTACAAAGGAAGGTCATGTGTTCTAGTCTGCTTTTCAGCATAAACAGCTTAGACTAGGGGCAAACAGAAGATCTGTTTCCTAGCCAGCAAACAACTGGAGCCAAGGAGTAAAGGGTCATTCAGGGTTGTTGTTGTTGTTGTTATTTGCCATCGAGTCGGCCCTGACTCATAGCGACCCCTCCTTGGGTTTCCGAGGCAGT
>NW_006922168.1:228971-248145 GCF_000298275.1 Orycteropus afer afer
AACCTTCCTTCCGAGGAGTGGCTGGTGGATTTGAACCGCCAGCCTTCTGGTTAGCAGTCAAGTGCCTTAGCCACTATGCTACCAGAGCTCCCTGTAGAGGAGTGAATAATTCCATTGACCTTAGGTCATCTTAATTTAATAATGTGCTTGTTATATCTGGCATTCCAGACAGAAATCAGTGTCTCTTGGTTTTCTGTGTAACTGGCAAAAGAGTAAGGGCATTTCTAAATGCAAAGTGGAAATCCTCTGCATAGTGTGTTTTCTGTCTCTGCTTTTAATGGTCAGAAGTGTTTTGATTTATAGATTAAACACGGCTTACGTGTCAACATACCCCATACCTCCCAGTCCAAATGTTAATTTTAAAAACTCTTTCAAAAATAAATAATGTTGAGGGATCAGAAGAAGAGAGAATATATAAAGAAAGTTATTATTTCATAAAAAGCTATTGCCTTTGAAGGACAGTAGTTTGAAAACTGCTTTAGTCTCTGGTTTCCAACTTCCTCTCATTTCCTTTATATTCTTTCCACAAGAAGATAACATTTCAATAAAATCTATGGAGGAGTGGAAGAACAAACAGCATATGCTCCACATTTTGACCAGAAACACAATAAAAGTTCTTCCAATGGCTTCTTGCTTGCGTGAAGGTCTATTTCTGGGAAGTGTAACCTCATTGTCTCCCAACATTGAGTTCTTGCTCTAGTTCCTCACGTTATGTGGCATCCCAAAAGCATTAGATGATATGAAAGTATTTAGTGACATCAGTAGCAGAGGCTTGTTTCTCATTAGACTTTTAGATGCATCATGAAAGACATTGTCAAAGGGCATGTTATTCACAATTATGGGGTCAGGGTTGGAGCCACTTAAATTCTTTAAGTATAGACTACCTGAGCTATACTTGACAGACACAACTTGAGTTTAGAGAAAAGTTTTTTGCAACATGGTAGGCAGCCCTCTAAGATAGCCCTGATGACCTCTATCTCCCTGGTCTTCATACCTTGTATGATTCCCTCCTCCTGAATATAGACCAGACTTAGTGAGTCACTCACTTGAAGTATAAAATTGAAGTCATCCTCAGGGTGGTTGAACTTCCAGTTCAAGATGGAAGACTGACAACAGATTCTTTCCTCCCCCTCCCCTCTATCCCAAGACCCCTTTAAAACAAAAATAAAACAGTTGCCATCAAATCGGTTCTGACTCCTGGTGACCCGTGTGTGGCAGAGTAGAGCTATGCTCCATAGGGTTTTCAATGGCTGGTTTCTCAGAAGGAGATTGCCAGGCCTTTCTGCTGAGGCACCTCTGAGTGCATTAGAACCTCCAATCTTCCCATTAGCAGCAGGATGCATTAACCCACTGTACCACCTAGGGACTCCGTAAAATGATGTTGTTGTTGTTAGCTGTCACCGCATCGTCTCTGACTCATAGCAACCCTATGTATAGCAGAATGAAACACCAGTCCCATGACAGCCCCACAATCCTTGCTATACCTGACCCCATCATTGCAGCCACTGTGTCAATCCATCTTGTTGAGGGCCTTCGCCTTTTTCATTGTCCCTCCACTTTGCCAAGCATGACATCCTTCTCCAGGAAATGGTCCTTGCTTACAACATGACCAAAGTAGATGAGGCAGTCTGGCCATTCTCGCTTCCAAGGAGCATTCTGGCTGCACTTCTTCCATGACAGATTTGTTAGTTCTTTTAGCAGTCCATGGTACTTTCAGCATTCTTTGCCAACACAACTCAAACCTTAAAGTGATAGGAACAGTATAAAAGGATACAAACCCATATAAAAATTTTAATAAAAACGAAGGAAGAGCATTAAAGACCTCATAAGAGATTTCTGGAAGATGGAGAGCTGAAGGAGGAATAATTACAGATAAAGGGGAGCAGACAACACATCACCAGTAAGGAGGGGACCACAGTGGATGGCACTGCCTATCTGAGGTTCAGAACCCCTGAGAGTCTAAAAGCTGAGAGAAGTTAGAAAATCTAAGTGAGTGATGGGACCGAAAACTGGAAAATTAATTGAATGTTTGTGTGAATCTAGCACCCCTCACATACACCCTTCTTCCATGTATGTCTGTCAGCCCAGACTTTATGCAGAATACCCACACAATCCAGCCAGGAAACCTTTCACCCCATCCCAGGCAATACACTGGAGGGCTCATCACTAAAGAAATTGAAATCATGCAGAAAATGCAGCAGCTTAGTGGATCTGGGCCCTCCAGAGTGGAAACCACATTCTGGCATGAGAGCACCACTCAGCATTTGCAGGGGCATAAGTCATCCTTGTGTTGTTTGGTGCCATTGAGTTGGTTCTGACTCACTGAGCCCATTATGTACAATAGAACCAAACACTGCTTGGTCCTGTGTCATCCTCACAATCTTTACTATGTTTAAGCCCATCATTGCTGCCACTGTGTCAATCCATCTCATTGAGGGTCTTCCTCTTTTTTGTTGACCCTCTGTTTTACCCAGCATGATATCCTTCTCCAAGGACTGGTCCCTTCTGAAAACATGACCAAAGTACATGAGATAAAGTCTGGCCATTCTCACTTCTAAGGAGCATTCCAGCTGTACTTCTTCCAAGATAGATTTGTTCTTTCTTCTGGCAGTCCATGGTATTTTCAATATTCTTCACCAGCACCACAATTCAAATGCATCAATTCTTCCACCTTCCTTACTCATTATCCAGCTTTCATTTGCATATGAGGTTATTGAAAATAGCATAGCTTGTCTCAGGCGCACCTTAGTCTTCAAAGTGACATCTTTGCTCTTTAACACTTAAAAAATATCTTTTGCAGTAGATTTGTTCAGTGCAATATGATGTCTGATTCTTGACAACTGCTTCCATGGACGTTAATTGTAATCCAAATAAAATGAAATCCCTAACAACTTCAATCTTCCCTCCATTTATTGTGATGTTGCTATTGGTCCAGTTGTGAGGATTTTTGTTTTCTTTATGTTGGAGTGTAATCTACTGCAGACTGTAGTCTTCAATCTGCATCAGTGTTTCAAGTCATCTTCGCTTTCAGTGAGCGAGGTTATGTCATCTGCATGTCAAGGTTGTTGATGAGTATTCCTCCAATCATGATGCCATGTTCTTCTTCATACAGTCCGCCTTCTAGGATTATTTGCTCAGCATACAGATTGAATAAGAATGGTGAAAGGATACAACCCTGGTGCACACCCTTCCTGTTTTAAACCATACAGTATCCCCTTGTTCTCTCTGAACAACTGCCTCTTGGTCTGTGTACCAGTTTCTCATGAACATAATCAAGCATGAGACAGGTAGGGCTGGCTGAATCAAGTAGCCTCTGACTCAGTATTGTTGGGGTAAGTTATGTGGCAGACCACCACATAACTATTGCTACTGGCAACAGAGAACTGCTTGCAATTAACAAACCAGGCCCTTAGGCAAAATAAGAAGTTACATTTCAAAAGCCCCACAAGCTTGACCTGTTGTAAAATTCTGATAAACCTCCTGAGTAATCCTTCAAGTACCTCACCAGGTGCAGAGCATGCCTACTAGAATTCAACATGATCAACAAAGTGACCTTCCACCAGAGACAATCAAGAACAGGAGCCCCTCACTGGGACTCGAACTAGGGTCCCGAGTCTTCATGATGGGTTCCATCTTTGTTCCAACAGCCTTCTTGGTGGAATCTATTTTGGCTACTTCCTGCATGCACACCTGATTTTCATAACCCCACCTTTCCCCCATAAACTCCCCCCCCCATTTTATGAATAAAGACAATGCCTTATTCCTGCCTAAAAACCCTTTATAAACCCTAGGAAATCCTTTGTTTGGTGAGAGATTGGAAGCTAGCACAGACAAAAGATCCTCCCCTCTCTTTTCTCTTTAATGAACTTTGGTTTGTGTGGACATTTTGCCTCTTCTGTTCAATTCTTTATCAGTAGAAGGCAAGGACCCCTCCTCAGGGTCCCAGAAACCCCGGTAACAAGTGTTCTGGAATTCCCATTCTTTGCAATGTTATCCTAATTCATTATGATCCATATAGTCGAATGCCTTTGCATAGTCAATAAAACACAGATAAACATCTTTCTAGTATTTTCTTCTCAGCCAAGATCCATCTGACACCTGCAATGATATCCCTCATTCCGCGTCTTCTACTAAATCCAGCTTGAATTTCTGGAGTTCTTTGTCAATATACTGCTGCAAATGTTTTTGAATTAATATGCTAGGCGGCCATGAAGCAAAGCTTATCAACCAACAAACTCCAACCACAGGCCTGGAGCATCTGATAAAATTTCTAGTGCTCAGTCTTAACTAGGAGCTAGGCCCCAAGCATTTGAAGAAATCTTGCATCATGAAAGAAGAGACAAAGTGTGGAAAACCTGAATCCTGGCAGGCTAAAGTGCAGGAGGCGGAGTAGCCAACAGGTATAGAAATGGCATGGCAGAGGCATGTGACCTCCTCTAACTTCACGAAGTAGAGCGAAAATCACCATCAGTATCAGCCCAAGGCTGACGTGTGTAATGGAATGCAGACATGCTCCCTTCCACCAACCTTTTTACCAATCTTGATGCCAGCCATCCCTCCCTTGGCACTCTCTACTTCTCTACTGAGTTCAATAATTTGTTGCAATGGCCACACAGGACTCAGATCATACTCACAGCTATGGGTTTTATAAAAGAAGTAACAGGTTACAATTCAGGATCAGAAATGACTCAGGACACAGTTCTTCAGTTAGGGCAGCTTTTTGACCATCCCCACAGGCAGGCCTGTCCCTGTCCGTTGGCCTCTCGCTGGTCCTTTGCATGTCAGTCCTTGGGCTATTTGAGCTGGTTTGGCCTCCACCCTGCTTAGGCAAGTATTTCAAAGCTTTTTAACTCTGCCAATAAGTGTCTAGGAGCTCTGGTAGCGTAGTGCCTAAAGCACTTGACTGCTAACCAGAAGGCTGGTGGTTCAAACCCACCAGCCACTCTTCGGAAGGAAGATAGGGCAATCTACTTCCATAGTGATATTGCCTCGGAAACCCAAGGAGGGGTCGCTCTGAGTCAGGTCTGACTCGACGGCACATAACAACAACAATAAGTGTCTGAAGGCACTCCGCTCCACCAAGGAGTCCCCGGCCTGAAGGCACTTAGCTCTCTTGCTCCATGAGTTGGCACACCTATGCAATCACCTTGCCCATGGGCCAGGAAGCCCTCTGCACTGTCTCACACTGGTTTCCTGGTTGCGCTGCCACCATTTCTCTGCTGCCTTATACTAACCACGCTATCTCCCTGGGTGAAAATGTGACATTAGTGACACCAAATTTAGTGCAGGAACCTGGAAATTCAATACATTTTTTCAAGATTCTGATTGTGAATGTATAATCCACTCTGCCTTATTAATGTAGGAAGAAATCTAAGGTACTCTAAGTTATTGGTGGCCCCACCATGAAGGTCACTCTATAATACTCCTTATCTTTCATCACTGGGCATAGCATTATTAAGAAGCCCGTTGGTGCCACAGTTAAGCTATCAGCTGCTAACTGAACATTTGGCAGTAAAAACCCACCAACAGCTCCATGGTAAAAAGACCTGGTGATCTGCTTCCATATAGATTACAGCCTAGAAAACCCTATAGGGAAGTTCTACTCTGTCACATGAGGTTGGCTGGAAAGCAAAATCAGTTTGATGGCACCACCAACAACATGACAATCCTAGGTGCCTAAAATAATCCATCCATTTCCACAGACACTCATCTCTGCCCACATTGTGTAGCAACAACTCCATAACTCTTTGAGAATGAGGACCAATCTCCACTCCAAATACAATAACCTGTTTTTGACTATCCGTCCTGTTGGAACCAAAATAGCCTAATGGCAGTCTTAATTTCCAATTCAGTGAACCATCTTGAAATACATGAAAGAAGAATTCCTTTCTTGGGTTCTATTACCCATTGTCATTGAGTAGATTCTGATATCTAGGTTCTAAGAATTCTCAATCTATAAATCAGAAAAGAAGGTCAGAAAGGTAAAGGGGAGCCAGGTGTGGTAGCTAAATTTGTATGTCAACTTGGCTGGGTGGGCGTGGTTGAGAGACTGGGCAGCTGGTGGTAGTTATTCCCCATGATGAGACCGGCAATCAGCTCCATGGTGGGATCTACCTCAAGCAGCTGAGTGGCTGCTTTAGGGATGTAGTCTGCTTCCTGTATATAAGGAGAATTCTTGGAGATAGTCTCTAGCTTATGGGACACTTGAACCCTGCATGTAGCCGTGTCGTTGTTCAGCAGCCTGCCATGCTCTGCCAATCTTGGGACTTTCAATGGACTTAAATTAATGGCCTTCTGTGTGGTTTGGTAACACCAAGACTGTGCCTTTTTACTTGTCACCCTTAGGTTTTTCAGTCTCAGGAGCCAGCAGCTGTCTGAGTGAAGAAAGAAAGACTCCAGTGGGCCGGGAGCAGGAGGCAGAGATGAACCCCAAGGTTGAGGGAATTTCACCCAGCCCCTAGAGCCTGGCACTTTGAACTTGGACTTAAAGCCCCAAGTTGTAAGAAAATAAACTGTTGTTTGTTAAGACCATCCCATTTGTGGTATATATTCTTGTCAGAGAGGCACTAGGTAACCAGAACACCAGGTCAGACATGGTTATATTTAGATCACACACATGGGTCATAGTGAGAACTTGGGTTTTTTCCTCTGAATGAGATAAGACCAACTAAACCAGGAGTCAGCAAACTTTTTCTATAAAGGGGTAGGGTTATGGATTGAGTTATGTGTAAATACCAAAAGATATAGTGTAGTCCTAACCTTCCGTGCCTATGAATATGACCTTGTTTGGAAATAGTGTCTGTGAAGATAGTATCAGTCAACATGAGGTCACACCAGAGTAGGGTGGGTCCTAGTCCATTCTGAGTGATGTTCTATAAAAGAAGAGACACAGAGAGATGGAGGGCCAAGGCCACATGTTAATGGACCTGTGATGTTGCTGCAATCCAATGAGTGCCTGGGGCTACCAGAAACTAGAAGTGACAAGAAAGTCTCCTCTCTTGGAGTCTTTGGAGAGACTTTGACCATCTAGACAATACACTTCTATTCTTATGGGCTACGCAATTTGTGCTACCTTGTTATGAAAGCCTTCAGAAACCAATACAGTCAAATCAATACATATTATAGACTTGCTGGCCAGACAGTCTCCTTCAACTCTTCAGCTCTGACTTTGTAGCATGAAAGCAGCCACAGACGGTAGGTAAATTAATAAATGTGGCTGCATCCCAATAAAACTTATAATTACTGAAATTTGAATTTCATATAATTTTCATGTCACAAAATCTTCTTCTTCTTCTTCTTCTCTTTTTTTTTTTTCAATTGTTTAAAAGTATAAAAACCAGTCTTAGCTCCCAGGCTGCACAAAAACAGACAGCAAGCCTGATTTGACCTGTAGGCAGTAGTCTGCCAACTCCTGAACTAAACTATCAATTAAGTCTGAAAGTAGAACATGCCTATTTCAGACACATAAGACCTGACTCAGAAAGATGACCTCCCACACCTCCTTTCTTAGGAAGTTATTTGACAATGAGCCTAGCAAAGCAGGGGCATAAACCCAAGCATGGAAGAGGTGGGATCAAAGACAGAGACCCAACCCAGAAGTGTAATGAAGGGAAGTCCCTGGATGACAGTGAGGCAGCTGGACCTGACAGCAAGCCTCTCAGGTCAAAGCAGGAGAAGGCCCACAAGCAAAGTATCCAAAGAGAAGCTGGAGTCCCACGGGTGACACCAGCCTTAAAATGCAGAGGAAGCTAAGGGAGCAGTGAAGACAAAGCAAGAAAAATAGAAAAGCAATTACACAACACCAAAAACAAATAAATAAAAACAGTCGATAACAAAAACCATAATTATTCTGTACTGCGTGGCTGTAAAGTAAATAATTATGTCTGAAATGGATGAATAAAAAGAGAAGAGCCTGAAGACAGTATGCAGAAACCATGAGAAGAATTCAAAGCAGAGCCATCCGCTAAGGTATATAGCCCATGTGCCACTTCCTCTGGAACATATCCCCATCCCTCAGACTTAGTTACTCTTGTCTTTGTTCTCAATGTATTCTGTATATGTCACTAAGCCAACGCTGTCAGATTTTATGGTAGTCATGTTTAAAAGCCACCACTCGCCCGTCAGTTTGTCATACTGTGGTGGCTTGCATGTTGCTGTGGGGCTGGAAGCTATGCCACCAGTATTTCAAATACCAGCAGGGTCACCCGTGTGGACAGGTTTCAGCAGCACTTCCAGACTAAGACAGGGAAAAAGGACTGGGCCATCCACTGCTGAAAAAATTGGCCACTGAAAACCTTAGGAATAACAGTGAAACACTGATATGTTACTGGAAAAGGACCGACCAGGCAGTGTTTCGTTCTGTTGTATCTAGGGTTGCTAGGAATCAGAGCCAGCTCCATTGCACCTAATAACAACATGCCTAGAAACAGCCCTGGTATCAAGGGTGTGACATGTGCAGTCTCACAGCACTGTCCTCAGAAAGACCTGTGCTTGGTGTAATGCTTTATTGTGACTCTTTTGAATTCCCTAAGACTTTATTCACCAAACCCCAAACCAAACCCATTACCATTGAGTTCATTTTGAATCATGGCAAATGCATGTGACAGAGAAGTGCTCCATAGGGTTTTCTCGGCTGTAATCTTCGTGGGAGCAGATCTCCAGGGCTTTCTTCTCCTGGGCCATTGGGTGGGCTTGAACTGCTAACGTTCAGCACAAATGATTTGTACCCCCCAGGGACCTTCTTTATGATCACAACTCAAATTCACTGCCATTGAGTCAATTCTGACTCATAGCAATCCCCAATGGGTTTCCAAGGCTGTGAATCTCTATGGAAGCAGACTGCCTCATCTTTCTTCTGCAGTATGGTTGGTTGGTTCGGACAACTGGCCTTTTGGTTAGCAGCCAAATGTTTTAACCACTGCACCACCAGAACCTCTCTATATGAGCCAGGGGCCCCATATTTTCATTCTGAAGTGAACCCTGCCAACTCAGCATCCCGTTTATGAACATGGTTGGATCCCTTACAGGACTGTCCACTCTTTGAGAGCAGGGGCAGATTCTTTCTAACATTTGTGTCCCCACACACTAGTCTAGGGTTCTCAGTAAAGGATTGTTTGCATAACTAGTTGATACACATATTTTCCTTGTGAAGGCTATTATTTTACACTCTAAGAGCCAAGAACAGAGTCCACCTTCAGAAAATCTATAAAATCTGGAGGCATGCGGGGGGCCTCTGTCACTCCATCTCTGAAACATCTCTGATTCCTTCTGTTGTCTGACATGTGTGATTACAGTTTGTTCCTTTCTTTGTAAGGTTTATCTGTCTCTTTCACCAGCAAGCCCTCTGGGCAAGATTTTCTTTAAACTTCACTAGTAAATATTACAAGGGAGCTCTGGTGGCGTAGTGCCTAAGGCATTTGACTGCTAACCAGAAGGTTGACAGTTCAAACCCACCAGCCACTCCAGGGAAGGAAGACTGGGCAAACTACTTCCCTAAAGATTTACTGCCTTGGAAAGCCAAGTGGTCCCTATGAGTTGGAATTGACTCAGTGGCAGTGAGTTTGGTTTGGAGTAAATATACAAGCAGCTCTAGTGATAAAATGACACTCAGATGTTGAAAAAGAAGTTGGCAATTGAACCCATGCAGCAGCAATGTAGGAGAAAGAGTTGTTGTTGTTGTTGTTAGGGGTCATTGAGTCGATTTTCAGCTCACAGTGACCCCATGCGACAGAGTGAACTGTCTCCTCAGAGTTCCCAGGCTGTAATGTTTATAGGAGTAGATCACCAGGTCTTTCTCTTGTGGAGCGGCTGGATGGGTTTGAACTGTCACCTTTTAGGTTAGCAGCCAAATGCCTAACAGTTGCACCACCAAAAACCCTATGGTGGCAGGCCTACTTTGTTGTATGGGTTGTTATGACTCAGAATCTTATGGAAGAGAGGGATGGGGCGAGGTGCTAGCAACAGTGAAGATTACAGCCAAGAAATCCTTGTGGGGCAGCCCTATTGTCATATGGGGTTGCTATGTTGGCGTAGTGCCTAAGGCATCTGACTGTTAACCAGAAGGCTGGCGGTTCAAACCCACCAGCCACTCTTCCCTCAGAAGGAAGATTGGGCAATCTACTTCCATAAAGATACAGCCTCAGAAACCCAAGGAGGGGTCACTATGAGTCGAATGGACTCGAGAGCAGTGAGTTTGGTTTTCTTTCTTTTTTTTTTTTTTTTGGTTTATGAGTCTAATTAGCTGGATGAACCCAACAACCAGCAACAACAGTGAACCTTGATGAAGGTGAATTTGTCAGATCCCTTCGTGTCAGACAAAACCAGCCTTATCTCCAATGCAGGCAAATCATCTGACGTTCATGCTTTGAACACATAGCACACATGATTGGAGACTATGTTGGTAAGTCATGCACACAAATAACTCAAATAGCCTTCGAGCTTCAGCTACTGCAAATCAGTGAGTGAAAAGTTTAGTGTGATCCATGCTGTTAGATGCTGCTGAGCTTAGGGTGCCGTTATGTATAAAAGATGAAACGTTGCCTGGTCCTGCAGCATCCTCACAATTGTTGCTCTGTTTAAGCCCATTGTTGAAGCCACTGGGTCAATTTATCTCACTGAGAGCTTTTCTCTTTTACATTGACCCCTCCTTCACCAAAGATGATATCTTTTCTCCAGGGAATGGTGCCTCCTAATAATGTCCCAAGTAAAGGGAGATGAAGTCTCACCATCCTTGCTTCTAAGGAGCATTCTGGCGTACTTTCTCCAAGACTGATCTGTATGTCTTCTGGCAATCCATGGTATAGTCAGTAGTCTTCAGTGACACCACAATTCCAGTGCATCATTTCTTCAGTCTTCCTTTTTCATTGTCCAGCTTTTGCTTGAAAAGACCATGTGGTGATGAAAAGACGATGAGGTGATTGAAAAGACCATGGCTTGGGTCAGGTGCATCTTTGTTATCAAAGTGGCATCTTTGCTCTGTAAGATTCTCAAGAGGTCATTTGTTGCAGATTTGTCCAATGCAATATGTCATTTTGATTGTTACTTCCATAGGCATTGATTGTCAATCAAAGTAGAATGAAATTCTTGACAACTTCAATTTCTTCACTGAGTGTGAGGATATACAATATATGTAAATAATGTGATGTATGAAAATATGCCAGTCTTAGGAGTTGTTTCTTTTTTTTCATTTTGCAAAATATACCCAGTTTTCAACACATTTAACATCCTCGCTAATTCATGTCTGAAGCATTTTTTCACCTTTTCTGCTAATCAGACATAAAAATCCTTACCTACGTTATTTACACATCAGTGCATTTATTGCAAACATATTTTGAATGAAGTTCTACAAGATGCTCTACTAGAAAGTGGAGCCACATAGCCATGAAAGGAGGAGAGCTCAGAGACCTATTGCGGTAAGGAGAACTTGGCATCATGTGGTCAATGCCATGTGCCTGATGCCAGACAGGACTATGAGGGGTCAGAGAGGAAAGAAGGGAATCTGGTTGAATTGACCTCAGCCGATCAGCATGTACATTCAAGCTTGACTCGTAGATATTATTAATGAGGGATGACAATCCATGTGGTGAGGGACGGCTCAGAGGGTCACCTCCCTTCTCTTTGAAGCCTCACCCTCAGCGCAGTGGCAATATATCACCGTCAAGTGGATCTCTCCAACCCAGCTTCCATGATTTGGAGTGATCTCTTGAACATGCAAATCTGTGTCTCTCCAGGAGCTGAGCACAGGACCTTGAGAAACACTGGTTAAAATATCTGTTGAACAGAATTGCTGATAATACATATTGATCTGAAAGGAAAATCATTTCTTTAAAAAATAAATCATATAAACTTGGATCTCCTGCTTCAGTTCTTACTTGTGAGGGAGTCTTGGGATTGGTGGCACAATGGTTAAGTGCTCAGCTGCTCATCAAAGGGTTGGTTTTGAACCTACCAGTGGCCACAGGAGACAAGACCTGGAGCCCTGCTCCGATAAAGATGACAGCCTATGAGGCAGTTCTACTCTGTCGTGTAGGGTCACATCAGTCGAAATGGACTTGACAGTACACAACACTTGTGATTAGGGAGTCCCTGGACCGCACAAACTGCTAACTGGAAGTTTGGCACTTTGAATCCACCCAGAGGCACTGAGCAGAAAAGTCTGGCGATCTCCTTCCAAAACATCAGCCCAAAAATACGAAACACATAAAGTCTCAATGAGTTGGGATTGACTCAGTGGCAATGGTTTTACTGGTATTGTGATCGGATTTCACCTGCCTCCACGACATGTTTCACTTTTCTTATAAAGCCCGTTACTCTGATAAATCAATTCATATATAGTACATATGAGTCATGCTTACAATGATATGGTTCTGAGCTACAGAAGATAAGCCCCAGGAGTGACTTATTGACTCCTTTGCCTGGGTTAATCAATCACTGCCACCAAGTGGCAAACATTGTCAGTAAGTTAGCAAACTCGGGAACACAGTAGCTCTTTCATTCATTCATTTCAGGGTAACGCCATTGAGGTTCCAGGTTCCAGAGCGTGTGACTAGGCTTCAGCCAATCCCAGAATTCCATGTTCTGTGAGAGGCCCAGTCTGTGTGAATGTGGGCATTTGTACAGGAGCCTGCAGCAAGAGAGTCTGCTGATGTCAAACTTGTTGGGATGTGAGCGAGAGGTACTGAGGCCACCCTGCTGGCCTGAGAATGGCTTCAACACAGAGATAGAAAGTAGTGGAGACGAGAAGGAAGCAGCACTGGAGGCAGTGTCCAAACCCCTAAATTCAGCTATTTTGTTGTTGTTAGTAAGGAGCTCTGATGGTGCAGTACTTAAGGCATTTGACTATAACCAGAAGGTTAGCAGTTCAAACCTACAAGCCACTCCATGGAAGGAAGATGGGGTGATCTACTTCCATAAAGATTTGCTACCTTGGAAACCCAAATGGGGTCGATATGAGTTGGAATCAACTCGATGGCAGTGAGTTTTTTGTTTGTTTGTTTGGTTGGTTGGTTGTTAGTGGCCATGGAGTCAATCCTAACTAATGGGGACCCCATGGATGCAAAGAACTATCCATACGGTTGTCAAGGCTGTGATCCTTCAGAAACACATTGCCAGGCCTTTCTTCCAAGTTACCTTTGAGGGAATCTGAACCACCAATATTTCGATTAGTAGTTGATCATGAACCTTCTGCACTACCCAGCTATAATTGAAGGTAAGCCTGTCTCCAGAACAGCACTGCCCTACAGAACGCCCGCCATGATGGACAGTGTCACCATGGTAGTCACTAGCCACATTGCACCTACTGAAATATGGCTATGGAATTGAATTTTTATTTTGATTTAATTTAAATTAATACACTTAATTAGCCACATGTGGTTAGTGGTGACCATATACAACAGTACATTTAGACTTTCACATATGACAGTTGTAAGTACTCTTTTTTGCTTAAGACAGTTAGTTATCTGTGCCATGTGACGAAGAGTCCTAACTTATACAGCGACTCTCTGGAGTGTTTTTTTAAGTTCTACAACATTTATTATCAACAACTCTTTGACAAAGATGGCACATTGTTAAAATCACAGTAAAGCCCTGTGTGCAGTGTGGAACTATTCTCCGTAGAGTTTTCAAGGCTGTATCCTTTCAGAAGCAGATGACCAGGCCTGTCTTCCAAAGCATCTCTGGGTGGGTTTGAACCACCAACCTTCCAGCTAGGTTTAAACACGTAACAGCTTGCATTTCTCAGGGACTCCCGTGAGTAAGAATCTATTCGATGACCACTAACAACCACAACGTGGTGAACATATAGGGTAATGGAGACAGAGTTCAAGCACATTGGCTAAATTTGCACAATTAGTGGCAGAGCCAGAGTCTCCTACAGACTGAATACGTGAGCCACAATGTGTAATGATCAGTTCACAAGGCAACCGTGAAGAACTGAAAAAGAAGCTCTATCGTTGAGCGTGGATTTCTGGCCATTCCTTTTCTGTTTTTCACTTCTTACATGCACTGGCATTGAATAGAAATAACAGTTTGGGGAGCTAAATTAGCTACTTATGTCAAGAATGAACAAACTGCTTTTAGTATGTTTCTGTCTACAAAACTTGCATGCCAATTCTTAAAATGCATTTAGGGGTCTTGTTTGTTGTTGTTATGTTGTTGTTATGTGCCGTCGAGTCAGCCCCGACTCATAGCGACCCCTCCTTGGGTTTCCGAGGCAGTATCACTATGGAAGTAGGATTGCCCAACCTTCCTTCCGAGGAGTGGCTGATGGGTTTGAACCGCCAGCCTTCTGGTTAGCAGTCAAGTGCTTTAGCCACTATGCTACCAGAGCTCCTAAGGGGTCTTGTTTAGGAAACCTTAAATGACTGATTCCCACATTCTAATTCCTAATTTGCATCAGACATTTATTCTGACATTTAGAAAGACAGAATGGAAACTGTCACTGTTGGGGAAAGTTGCAGCATAGCCAAGCTACTGGGAAGAACTGGAGGTAAAGGACTGTGGGTGCACACCTCATGTCTATGGACTGTGTTCACAGGCTTAGCATCAAATGGCAACAAAGCTGGTTTGCCCTTTTACACAGACCCTGCTCATTATCTTTTGCCTCTTTGCTTCTTTCTTGTTTGGGCCTTTAAAACACTTTGTAATGATGTTGTCGTATATTTGGACTGGGGTCATTGGTGGCTCAATGGTAGGACTCCTGAATTCCGTGCAGAAGACCCAGGTTCAATTCCTGGCCAATGCCCTTCTATGCAGCCACGCCCATCTATCAGTGGACACTGTGTGTTGCTACAATGCTGAACAGCTTTTAGAGGAGTTTCCAGGTTAAGACGGACTGGGAAGAAAGGCCTGTTATCTATTTCCGAAAACCAGCCAATGAAACCCTATGGATCACATGTCCCCATCTGTAACCAAGTCACGGGGATGATGCAGGACCAGGTGCATTTGCATTCATTGTGTATTGGGTCACCGTGAGCTGGGATTGGACCAGACAGCAGCTAACAGCAACAAGATATATGGCTTATACTTGGTAACATCCAGCCTCTAATTCTGTTTTAGACATAGCTAGAAATTCAGGAAATTCCTGAGACCCACAATGTTCACCCCTAACCTCTCAATGATGATGCTGTAACTGACTCAATTCTGTTTTGAATGGGTTGCCAAGACACGAGAAAAATCAGGTAACAGCCAAAGTTGAAATGAGTGAAAATATAGCTAAGTCTGATTTTTTCTTTTTTTTTCCACATGACAGATATTTTACCATCTCATTTTAATTTAAATTTTGTACAGTCAAGTGGGGAAGTCTTTTTTTTTTTTTTCATTTTAAGTGTGTGTGTGTGTGTGTGTGTGTGTGTGTGTGGTGGGTAGAACTGAAAATCAGAATCAAACCAGTCATGGTGAGGACCCATAATGCCTGTCAGAGAGCAGAGGAGCAGTTCACCCTCTGCAATGTTGGCAGGAAAACAAGCCAAACCCAGAGCTTACAGTCCATTGTCAACAATTCCCTGTCCTCAGTGTTGTTGTCATGAGACAATCAAATGCTGTTTTCCTGCAGACGTGACTGCTGCTGCTCCAAGTTCTGCATTTCAGAGACAACAGTCCCAGATCATCTTCCTGAAGGGCCCCACTTCCACCCTTGAGAATGTCTGGGCAGTCTGCCTGCTGTCTCCCAAACAGCAAGACAGGAGGGAGAAGGAAACAGACACGTGGCTGCACCCATAACGCACCCTGGAACACCCCCACCGACAGGAGCCCAAGTGTCTGTTCTCACAGCTTCCCAGACATTTCCACTGCCCCTGAAGGGCCCCACTGCAGGGTGGTCCCAGCCTCTCTCTGGAGTCCAGCAGTCTGCTCCTTACAGGAGTTTACAAAGAAGCTCCTCACAGGCCTTGGGAGAAGGAAAACAAAGGCTGAAGCCCTGGCGCTGTTTGAAACACTGCATCCAAACTGAAATTATAGCTAAAAAGACCATGACTGCTGGCAGAGTGTATCTGGGGACAAATTACATAAAATTGAATGTAGACCTAAGATCATAACTGTAAGTTTTACCTTGGTTTTTGAAGTTAAGAGTAAAAAAAAAAAAAGAAAAAAAAGCCAAACCCATTGCTATGGAGCTGATTCCAATGGGTTACAGAGTAGAACTGTTCCACAGAGTCCATAGGGTTTTCTTGGTTGCAATCTTTGTGGAAGCGGATTGCCAGGCATTTCTTCCGCAGCACCACTAAGCAGGTTCAAACCCCCAACCATTAGGTTAGTAGCCAAGAGCAAACTGTTTGTGTCACTGTGTCAGCCAGTTAATAGTACAGGCAGAAAAATATTATTGGGATAATCCTTAAGCCAGAGAAAGGTAAAGTTTGGGGATAAATTGTGTCATAGATTAATTTATGTAATAAAATTTTATCAGTGATGATGGTTTTGTGGTAAATACACCTACAGATTCAAGGATGGTAATACGTCAGTGGATTTATTGCATGATTAAGTCATCATCAAACATTAAGAAATAGCTGATCCAACATTGCAATATTCTATACAGACAGTCCTGATTTTGCATGGTTCCAATATGCAATTTCAGTTCCTAAGATTAAATAAAGGAGCTCTGGTAGCATAGTGCCTAAGGCACTTGATTGCTAACCAGAAGGCTGGTGGTTCAAACCCACCAGCCACTCCTCAGAAGGAAGGTTGGGAGATCTACTTCCATAGTGATACCGCCTGGAAAACCCAAGGAGGGGTCACTATGAGTCGTCCGATTCGACGGCACACAACAACAACAACAACATTAAATAATATGGACTTGCCAACAATACGGTGCAAACGTCAGTGGCCACGGTATATTAACTGTGAGCCATTACTACCTACATGGGAGATGGGAGCGTGATCGGTAGCCAATCACGTTACTTCTTTCAAAGTCTGTCAGTGATTGGTCCTGCACTTCCGTTACTTAATTCATGCACAGACCGTAAAGCATGTCCAAAACTGAACATTTGAAAGAGAGAACTGGCCAAGAAAAATGAAAGTGCAACAAAGAGAAGCAAAGTAATAAGGCTGCAAGTGGATTTCTAACCAGTACATGGAACTACAGAAGAGCTGGTGTGGGAATGTTGACACTGCGCTCTTCCGGAAACTAAGTGTGCAGCTTAGGACATGAAGGAAGATAAACTTCTGACATACATGAGACTAACGGTTGTGACAAAAAGGATGACTGTGTCCCCAAGGAAGTGATACAGGCAAAACACTGCACGTTAAAGGAATTCTCAGAGATGCTTCATTCAGGAGAGCACAAAGGATAAAATGTTGGAAACTGATCCAAAGTTAGAAAGTATGACAACTCCCCGAGAGAGAAATAGATACTTGCTCAAATCATAAATTGTCAAGGCCAGCACTGTTCCAACTACTCTTGGTAAGTTTTTTACACGGAAGTAAAACACTTTAGTTCTCAATCTTTCCAGCATTGTAATTGACATGGAAGTTATACCACTGGTATTTCACATGCCACAGAGTCACCTATGGTGAACAGATCACAGTGGAGTTTCCAGACTAAGAAGAAAGTCCTGGTGACCCTCTCCCAAACATTAGCCAATGAAACCCCTGCAGGTTACAACAGAACATTGCCCCAGACAGTGCTGGTACATGAGGCTGTTAGGCTGGAAGGCACTCACTACACATGATGGCCGTAACCACACCAAAAAAACAAACTCATTGACTTCCAGTTGGTCAGACTCATAGCAACCCCTCCTTGGGTTTCCAAGGTGGTATCTCTACGGAAGTAGATCACTCAGTCTTCCTTCTGAGGATTAGCTGGTGGGTCTGAACCACCAACGTTTTGGTTAGCAATCAAATGCCTTAGACACTATGCCACCAGAGCTCCTGGCCACAACCATGAACTGAAAAGTATATTGGCAATTGTGAGGATGGCAAAGGACCTAGCAACATGCCATTCTGTTCTGCATGGGGTCTTTATGTTCAGAACCAACTTAATGGCAACTGAAAACAGTAACAAAATAAATATGAATTTTACTTTTGTTTCATTTCCCTATATACTTATATGGTCCCTAAGTGATGCAAATAATTTGCACTCACCTCCTAACCTCAAGCTTGACAGTTCAAGCCCACCCAGCAGCCATGGAAGGAAGAGGAAGTCCTGGTGGTCTGCCCAGAAGACGCTATGGAGCAGTTCTACTCTGTAACACAGGTGAGTGCCATGAGTGGGAACTGACCTGACAACAATGAGTTTGGTTTTTGCTATGATACAGTTACCAACTGACAGCAAGAGAGAGACCTCTTAATATTTTGACAGAAAATTTTTAAGGTCACAGAACAACAGACACAGTTGCTGCAAGGATGGGCATAGGTAGAGCAAGGATTGTGAGGCTGGCATAGGATTGGGTGGTGTTTTGTTCTGTTGCACGTAGGGTCACTATGAATCAGAGACAACTCAATGGCACCTAACAACAACAATAACAAAACTTTACCTGCAAGTTGATTCTAATTCATAGTGACCCTATAGGACAGGGTAGATTGCCTCATAGTATTGGAAGGCTGACATCTTTACAGAAGCAAACTGCCTAATCTTTCTCCCATGGAGTAGCTGGTGGGTTTGATCTTCCAGTCTTTACAGTTTCTAGGCAAGCTCTTAACCACTGCACAACTAGGGGTCCTATAAAGATGATAGTCTTGGAAACTCTATTAGGTAGTCCTACTCTGTCCTAAAGGGTCACTAAGAGTCAGAATCAACTCTTCAGCACACAACAACTATGCAGAATAAAAAGCTAGTGGAATGCCTTGCTTTCTGTCTTCTTCTTGTTGTTGTTAGGTGCTGTCGAGTCATTTCTGACTCATAGCGACCCCATGCACAGCAGAATGAAACACTGCCCAATCTTGTGCCAGCTCCGTGATACTTGATATACTTGACCCCACTGTCACAGCCACCGTGTCAATCCATCTCATTGAAGACCTTCCCTTCTTTTGTCGACCCTCCACCTTACCAAGTATGACATTCTTCTCCAGGGAATGGTCCCTTCTGACAATATGAGCAAAGTAGGTGAGACGAAGTCTGTCCAATTTTGCTTCCAAGGAGTATTTTGGCTGCACTTCCTCCAGGACAGATCTGTTAGTTCTTTTAGCAGTCCATGGTACTTTCAGCATTCTTCGCCAGCACCACAACTCAAAAGCATCAACTCTT
>NW_006922168.1:250865-263165 GCF_000298275.1 Orycteropus afer afer
ATTACTGGATGTTTGCCACTGTTTCTCCTCAATTTGAGTATTGCCACATCAGCAGATAGAGGTCTCAAAAGCTTTACCTTATCCATATGAGTAAGGCTGGTTTTACTCTGATAATGCAGCTCTTGCCCAGTCCTATTTTGAGAGCTTTCTAACCTAAGTGACTCATCTTCCTCCTTTGTATTGGACAATGTTTCCAGACTATTCATAAAGTTGTGCAGTAATGTACCAGACAGTGTTTCTCTGCTATTCATAAGGTATTCCCTGGCCAATTCTTTGAGAAATGGATGGCCTCTTCCTTCTCCTTAGTCTTTCTCAGTCTGCAAGCCAGGCTGATACCTGTGCACCATGCGCACCCCACTGGGTTTGAAACACCAGTGGCACAGCCTCAAGACTTACAGCAACACGTCACCACAGTAGGACAAACCGACAGACAAGTTTGTCTCCCTTAGCTGTTGGAAATCTCTCCAGCTACCCTTATCTGGATCCCTGTGGCTGACTCTTCGATATGTTCTGGTGCCTTTGCTTTTCTGTCCTTTCCCTGCTTTCCCACCTTGCCTGTGGGGTGTGGCCTGAGTTCCTTCTCCTCCCCTGGATCCCTACAGCTGTCCTGTCTTAGCCATGCCATTTCCTCTTCTTGAAATGCCTTTTCCATCCTCACTATCTGAAGACCTAACCCTGAGAGCTGTCTCTCATGTTTCTCTCTATGCCATAGCCATTACCACTGTGCCTAGCAACACCTCCTCTGAGAAGCCTGCCCTACCTCCACTAAATGGACCAGGACACTCTCACCTCTGCAACCTGTATCTCCCTGTCTTTTTTTCAATTGCTACCTTGTTATCTTCTAAAATCAATAATATTCCCCTTCTTTTGAAACAAAACCCTTCTGGGGTTTGCAACATCTCAAATAAACTTCTAACTCCCTTTTTTGCCCTCAGATAGCTTCCAGAAAGGATGTATAGTTGGAGCTGGTGAGCAGTAGGGGATGGTTTGGGCCAGGTTGCCTCCTTGAGTCTGAAGGTATGAGTCTTTGTGCTGTGCAGGCAAGGTTGAGTCTCCATGTCCTGGGGCTGATGGAGAATTTGCCCTCAGAAACACCAAGTTTCTGGTCCACTGACAATTCCTCATTCCTATCACCGTCATGTGTTTTCTCCTCTTGCCTTTGAGAATGCCCTTGCATTCTGCAGATCCAGCAATGCCTCATAAAAAAGCTCCACCATGATTTCTCCAAAGTATGCATCCAATGTTCATTATTCATGAATTCCATATTTGCAAAATTACCTACTTGCTCAAATTTATTTGTAACCCCCTGTTCTGGTTACCTAGTACTGCTCTGACAAGAATATATACCATAAATGGTATGGCCTTAACAAACAGGAATTTATTCTCATACAGTTTGGAGGCTTTAAGTCCAAGTTCAAAGTGCCAGGCTCTAGGGGCTGGGTGAAAGCCCCTTAACCTTGGGGTCCAGCTCTACCTCCTGCCCCCAGCCCACTGGAGCTAGAGGCATTTCTTCACTCAGACAACTGCTGGCTGCTGAGGCTGAGAAGTTCAGGGTTGACAAGTAAAAAGGCACAGCCCCGATGTTACCAAACCACATGGCAGGCCATTAATTTAAGTCCATTGTAAGTCCCAAGGTCGGCAGAGTATGGCAGGCTGCTGAACAACACGGCTACATGCAGGCTCCAAGCGTGCCATATGCTAAAGACCATTCCCAAAGCTGCTTCTTATATATGGGAAGCAGACCACACACTCAAAGCACCCACTCAGCTGCTTGTGGTAGATCCCACCATGGAGTTGTCTGCCAGTCTCATGATGGGGAATAACTACCGCCAGTTGCCCAGCCACTCAACCAGGCCCAGCCACTCAACCAGGCCCAGCCAATCACACTCCCAAATCAATACTCATGGTTCTTCCATGGTCATTTCCAGGCATGCACATCATATGCCCCAAACTCACTGCCATTGAGATTCTTCCAACTCATGGAGATCCCATAGGGTTTCCAAGGCTATAAATCTTTATGGAAGCAGACTGCTCATCTTTCTCCCACAGAGCACCTGGGGGGTTTGGACCACCAACCTTTTGGTCAGCAGCCCATTGCCTTAAGCACAATGCCACCAGAACTTGCACATCACATGAAGAGCAGTGAAAACTTTCGCTGACCTGGCACATTCCTGGCTGAGGGTGGACAATGTGATGCTCTGCCTTATTGTTTCAGGTCTCCTACTGTGAACAAGTGCCCTTCTCATGCTCCATGTAGTGATTTGTTTTCACATTTTTTGGTTTTTCATTGGTGATTTTGCTGTTCACAATGTCCCCAAGCAAAATGGAAGTGGTGACTCACGCTGTTAAGCACAGGAAGGTTGTGATGCTTACGGAGAAAATGTCTGTGTTATATAAGCTTCATTCAGGTGTGAGTTATAGTGCTGTTGGCTTGAGTTCACTGTTAATCAATCATCCATAGATACTAAATACAGTGTCTATAAGCAGAAACACACATAAAAGATAAGATTATGTATTAATCTGCTGTGACCAGAGGCACAAAGGAACCTAATCCCGTATTTTCCTTAGTAGCAATGGTTCTGTATTAGCTGACTTGGTCTTTGCAGTGACTTTATAGAAACATAATGACCACGAATAATGAGAATCAACTGTAGTTCCAGTGAATCAGGGGAGGTCTTCATAGTGTGTAGTAGGCTATCATGCTCTGAGTGGAAGTCTAGGCTTCATAATTCTAGCTTCTTGTCTTGAAATTGTATCCTTTTCTTTGCTATGTTCTATGGAAGGATTACAACAAATCATAAATCCTATTTCAGGGGCCATTACCCTTTAAGAGTGTTATTATCTGTCACAATTCCCAGTTAATCAGTAATGGTTACTTGAAATTCTGTTTTTAAGGAGATTGAGATTTTTTTCAGGAGTCTTCAGGAATGTATACTGTGCTCCATCAGCAATATCTACAGTGAGTAGACTTGTGGTCAGTGACAAAGTCAACCTCTGGATTTTACAGGTGGATACATATCGGTTGGTATTTTACTCTTCAGTGAATGTACTTGGTTATTTAGACCTACCATTGGAGCCCTAGTTATTAATAAAGTTGTAAGAATTTAAGAACAAATATCTTCTCTCCCCTCCCTATTTCTTATCTCTTCCTTCACTCATTCATGACCTGCTACATCACATGCAGGAGCTCTGGTAGCATAGTGCCTAAGGCATTTGACTGCTAACCAGAAAGCTGGAGGTTCAAACCCAGCAGCCACTCTTCAGAAGGAAGGTTGGACAATCTACTTCCATAGTGATACTTCCTCAGAAATCCAAGGAGGGGTTGCTATGAGTCAGGTCCAACTCAACAGCACTTAACAACAACAACAACATATCACATGCACAGCTGACAAATCAATCTCCCCCAACTCAAGCTCCTTGAATCATCTTTGAGTCCCTAAATCCTAGCTTTGCAAGTAAAAGTCATGCAATGAAGAAGTACTTGGTTTTCTGAACTTGTATCCCATATCAAGTCCTATTGTGAAAATTCTGTAATGCCTATATCTGATTCCTAGTTAGTAGTCATCACCTGGTGTATTAGTTACCTATTGCTGTATAATAGATCCCCTGGAAGCTTGCAATTTAAAAAGGCAATAGATATTTATTATTCACCCAGTTCCTGTTGGCCAGAAATTTGAGAGCGGCTTAACTGGGTGGCTACAGATCTCATAGGAATTTATAGTCAGGAGGTGGCCAGGGATGCAGTCTATCTTTTACAGGATAGTTGACCCACTTGCTGGCTGGCCCACTCACATAGCTGGCAAGTCTGTTCTGAGTGCTGCAGGAAACCTCAGCACATTGTCTCCATAGGACTGCTTGAGGATCCTCACAACGTGGCAGCTGGCTTCACCCAGACCAAGTGATACAAGAGAGAACAAGATGGAAGACTGAAGATATTTTACATCATGACTTATCTCGAAAGTCACACACTGTCATTGCCACAATATCCCTATTAGTATCACCAACAAACAAACAAAACCATTGCTGCCGAGTCAATTCCATGTCAAGGCAACTCCATGTGTTACACAGTAGAACTGTTCCATAGAGTTTCCATGGCTATCACCTTTCGGAAGCAGATTTCCAGGTCTTTATTCCAAGGCATCTCTGAGCAGATTGAACCACCAACCTTTCACCACTTAGGTGCTTAAGCATGCGTACCACTCAGGGACTCTGTATCACAGGTCAGCTCTAGTCAGTGTGGGAATGAGTAAAAGGTGATGGGGCTTGTTGGGGTCTCCCTGAAGACTGGCTACCACACCTGGCAAATATTTTTCCATTGAAAGGGGGGTAAACCCTGAAGCTTTATAGTTTTTAACTGGCTGGAGCTTCTCACTTGTTTATGCCAAGAAATTTGGAAGACAGCTACTTGGCCAAGCAACTGTAAGAGAACCATATTTGTGACCATTCCAAAGAAAGGTGATCTAACAGAATGCAGAAATTATTGAACAGTATCATTAATATCACACACAAGTAAAATTTTGTTGAAGATAATTCAAAAATGGTTGCAGCAGTATATTGACGGGAACTGCTAGATTCAAGCCAGATTCAGAAGAGAGCATGGAACACGAGATATTGCTGATGGCAGAAGGATCTTGGCTGAAACAAAGAATACCAGAAAGATGTTTACCTGAGTTTTGACTATGCAAAGGCATTTGATTACATAGATCATAACAAATTATGGTTAATATCATGAAGAATGAGAATTCCAAAACACTTAATTGTAGTCATGAGGAACCTGTACATAGGTAGATGAAGATGTATGTAGTCATTAGAAAGGAACAAGGGGCTACTGCATTGTTTAAAATCAAGAAAGATGTCTATCGGGATTGTATCTTTTCACCATACTTATTCAGTCTGTCTGGTGATCAAATAATCCAAGAAGGCGGACTATATGAAGGACATGGCATCAGGATTGGAGGAAGACTCATTAGCAACCTGCAATATGCAGATGACACACCTTTGCTTGCTGAAAGCAAAGAGAATTCAAAGCACTTACTGATGAAGATCAAAGACTATAGCCTTCTGCATGGATTATACTTCAACATAAAGAAAAGTCCTTACAATTGGACCAACAAGAACATCATGATTAATGGAGAAAATACTGAAATTGTCAAGGATTTCATTTTACTTGCCTCCATAATCAATGTCAATTGAAACAGCAGTGAAAATATCAAATGCTGTATTTCACTGAGTAAATCTGCTGTGAAAAAACCTCTTTAAAGTGTTAAAGAACAAAGATACCACTTTGAAGACTAAAGTGCCCCTGACCTCCCCCCAACAAAAAATTTTTTAATAGATTTTAATAGCCACATATGCATAGAAGAGCTGGACAATGAATAAGGAAGACTATAGATTAATTGATGCATATGAATTGTGGTGTTGGGAAAGAATATTATGTAGCATGGACTGTGCGAAAAATAAACAAATCTGTCTTGGAGGAAGTACGGCCAGGATGCTACTTCGAAGTGAGAATGGCCAGACTTCGTTCATCTCTTGTTGTCAGAAGGGACCAGTCCCTGGTGAAGGATACCATGCTTGGTAAAGTAGAGGGTCAGCAAAAAAGGGGAAGCCCCTCAATGATTTGGACTAACACAGTGGCTGTGACAATGGACTCCAGCGCAGCGACAATTGTGAGGAAGGTACAGGACTGGGCAGTGTTTCTTTCTGTTCGCATGTGGGGTCACTGTGACATGGAGCCAGCTCGAGGGCTCCTGACCACAACATTCAAATCCATTGAATAAGCAGCAGGAACAAACCTTCACATGCTGTATGCAGAAGCAGGGGGATTTCATACGTTTTGAAGGAAACTCATAGCTTTGGGGCTTATCACTCAGCTTCTTTACTGAGGTTCCAGAAATAAAATTACAGTCCATGACTAAAGAGTGAGGAGCAATGGGTTGGATAGAAAAAATGGGGTAGTGGTAAAAAAATAAATAAAATAAAATAAAAGTCACTGCCATCGAGTCGGATCTGACTCATAGCAACCCCTCCTTGGGTTTCCGAGGCGGTATCATTACAGAAGTAGATTGCCCCATTTTCCTTCTGAGGAGTGGCTGGTGGGTTTGAACTGTCAGGCTTCTGGTTAGCAGTCAACTACCTTAGGCACTACGTCACCAAAGTCCTTTGGGGTAGTGATAGCAAGTTGTTAATCAAGATTTCTGAGTGTCCTCTTGGAGTTGTTTGATTTAGTTATTTTTTACTAATCATAAGTTCTATTCAATGAAAAATTCTGTTGCCCTTCTTCTTGTGACAGTAACTGTCATCATAGAATAACAGTAGGCTACGCTTTCTCTTGTTTTGCTTTCTTGGATGCCACAAAGTCTGGAATTCCTGTATGATTATCCAAGGAGGTAGAAAGCTGTGAGTCTAATTATAAAACGATCTTAGCCTTGTCACCAAGGTCAGCCATCCAGAAGCTTGGGCAAATTTCAGGAAAGCAGTAGTTCAAAAGTATTTATGTAAAACCTTGTGTAGTTGCCAAACCCCTGAAGAACCGGTGGATTTTTCCACGAGGTGCATCAGCATCACAGAGTAGTGTTTTCTAAGTCATCTCCTCTGCATTGAAATTCAAGAGAAATATGTGCGAGAATCTGCCCCCAGCAAGTGCCAGACATTTTTCCAGGCATGGTAGAGACACCAAGGAAGCTAAGATCCTGCCCTCAAGGATGAACAGATCTCTCCTCAGAGTGGGAAAGTGCTGGTGGGCCTAGCAGTAGGTTTCTATTATGTGCCTCCTCACCTTTATAAATTTGTTAGGAGATGTAAGATTCAGTGGTACAGCTAGCTAATAGTCCTCTTCCCTAATCCAGCCCTTCTACCTTGCCCCTGACTTTCCGAGACACAGCACACCTGGGGAAGGGCAGCACCTGGCTTGAATAAGACTTCTCCCCTTCAAAGCTCACTTGCTCAGCTCTTTCCTCGAAGTCTCTAAGCTGCTAGAGTCAGTCCCTGATTCGTGACAGCCTCATGCACAACACAAGTAGTGCTGCCAGGGCCCATGCCATCCCTGTGACTGGCTGCAGATGAGACCTTGGGATCCATAAGGTTTCCATTGGCTAATTTTCAGTAGATTGCCAGGCCTTTCTTCCTACTGCTTCTTAGTCTGGAAGCCCTGCAGAATCTTGTTCAGCCTCCTAGCAACTCCCAGATGGGTGCTGGCTTTGCATGAAGTGCGTTGGTCCGGAGTCAAACCCAGGCCCCCTGCATGGAAGGTGAGAACTTTACCACTAAACCACCAGTGTTCTCTCTAGTCAACACGTGCGTGACACTGCTTAGGTATTACTCTCGGCTTTAGGCCCTTCACTCCAGCCATGTGCCCGGTTTATGACATAGCAGCAACAGGAGCAAGTCTCCCCCTGGTGGTTTATGAAGAAGGGGAGCGTCTAGTGCCTACAGAGCCTTGAGAGCTGAACATCTGTCCTGGTGACAGGAGAACCAAGAGAAAGAAAGTGGCAGAAACAATGGGTTTTTCAAATGGACTCTTTGAGTTTAGACACATCCTAAGGGCTTTCTTCTTTTCCAGAAGAAGAAAAATGTCACGCCCCACCCAAATTAAAGACTCACTCAATTGCTTATCTACTACAGATGGTCCCCAACTTATGACATGTCCGAATTACAATAAACCTCTTATCACCGTTCTTTTTTTTTTTTTTTTTTTGTACAGCTCAGTGTTAGTAATATATACTACATACAGTGTTGTAGTGTGTAATTTGCTGATGTAATCTGGGAGCTCTGGTGGCGTAGTGCCTAAAGACACTTGACTGCTAATGAGAAAGCTGGTGGTTCAAATCCACCAGCCACTGCTTGGAAGGAAGTTTGGGCAATCTACTTCTGTAGTGATACCACCTCGGAAACCCAAGGAGATGTCACTGTGAGTTGGATCCTACTCGACAGCACATAACAACAATGACAATCTTTCTGATGTTAACACCTAAAGAAAAAACAAGATCAGATTCATAAAGATATTGATAATAAAAAGCAATAAAAATATAATAATAAAAAAAAAAAAGAGAGAGAGAGAGAACAAGGTATTCAACTTACATCAGAACTGATTTGCCATGGGGTCATCAAACAGAGCCTCCTCATAAGTCAGGGACTACCCTATCATGCTTCAATGCCCCTGCTCCTCTTATCTTTCAAAGCACCCGGAGTTATCCAGAGAGAACAAGGCACAGCACATACGCAGCTGGGCTTATGAAGCAGAGCACTAAGTCTATTCCTTCTGAATTTCCTAAATTCCTAAGTATAGAAAAGATACAAAGTTCTACCTGATGGATTCACCAGTAACCGGTTGACATCAGGTCAGCTCTGACTCATGGCGACCTGCCCCCCATCAGAGTAGAGCTGTGCCTCATGGAGTTTTCAGTGGCTGGTTTTCAGAAGGAGATCACCAGGCCTTTCTTCCGAGAGACCTGTGCGTGGGCAGGAACTGCCAAATTCTCAGTTAGCAGCAGAGCACGTTAGCTGTATCCATCCACCAGGGACTCCACATTATGGACTAACAAACCTAGAACCTTCCGTTCACAAGCAGTGGGGTCACTGCAGGATTGCACAAGTGTAAAGATTTGTAGACCATCATCAGCACTGCCTCTCTTTGGCCTCTTCCCTCCTGTTCAGGACACATGTCCTTCACCACCCTTCCAGCCATCAACCCCTAGGATTGAAAATGACAACCGACTGACCCACAAGTCCAAAGGCAATTTTCGCCTGGGGAGAGCTTCACTTTGGAAATAAGACTAAGTGGTCAACCCCTGAACTGTTACAAGACAAAAATCTCCAAAGAAATACAGCAATTCTAAAGCATGAAGGGGAAAGTTTGGGAAAGAACTATTGAAAATGTATTGACTCCTGGAGCAATTGCTCTGTGAGCACGCTGTGCGTTTTCTGTTTGTCCCTTCAGACCCACTGCCCACCCCTTACATACACACAATGTCCCCCCTCCGCCGCATCCCTGCTGTGGGCCACAGGAAGCTGCCTTCTATGGACCTATCTATCAGCAGGGCTCTCTTTACCCTGGGCCTCTGCTTGAGTCTGAAGGCGAGCCAGGGCCCTATCAGGAGGAGGGGAAAGTCGCCCTGTATTCCCCTTCTGCCTGAACTCCCTCTCCCGCCTCTGCCTGGGCAACCCTGCTCTTCCACAAAGCTCAGGCCTTCCAATGGCACCCCTCCCATCCCCCACTGCTGCAGCCTGCCCTCCTTCCCCTAGCCCCTGCAAGCCCTGGGGACACTTCACCTCCCTGTGGAATCTCTTAATCTGCCTGCTGTTGTGGTTGTGGTAGTCGTTGTTTGCCAATGAGTTGATTCCAACTCATAGTGATCCTGTAAGACAGAGTAGAACTGCCCCTGAGGGTTTCCTAGGCTGTCATCTCTATGGAAAGAGGTCTGATGGCACAGTGGTTAAACAGTTGCTAACCAAAAGGTGGGAGGCTCCAATCCACCAGCTGCTCCACAGGAGAAAGGTGGGCAGTCTGCTTCCACAGGTAAAACGTGTACAACTTGGCATCACTAATAATTTAGGTAATTGCCATGAAGAAAAGCAAATAAAGATGTTTTGTGTATATTACTTAATTGAGGCAATAGAAAAGGAATGTTATGAAAAGCAGGGATGTTTTAGCAAGTTCATTGTTCCTGCTAACCACAGATTATCTCATGTTCTGTTGTTGTTGTTATGTGCCGTTGAGTCAGCCCCAACTCAGTAAATAATTCACAATGGATGTGAATATGCATATGTAATAATTTTTCTGTTTCTAGAGAAATGTAAGAAATTGGCAAGCCAGAAATGTAAGAAATCAGAAACAGTCAATGTTTTGTTATTTCCCCACTGCCATCGAGGTGATTTCTACTCAAAGTGAACCTATAGGACAGAGTAGAACTGCCCCCTAGGGTTTCCAAGTCAGTAAATCTTTATGGAAGCAGACTGCCACATCTTTCTCCCACAGAGCACTGGGGGGATTGAACGGCCAACCTTTTGGTTAGCAGCTGAGTGCTTAAGCACTGCACCACCAGGGCTCCTTCATTTAGTTATCAGGCCTTATTTAAAGAGAAAAGTGTCCTACAATCAAATTGATTGCCTATTTTTTTTTTTTTTTTTTTAATATCTGAACATAAATAAAACTGGTCAGAGACTTAGAGGTTCAAGTTTTGGAAGAAAGCTTGATCCTGTCTCTCCTCCAAACAGGTTTAAATTCGCTTTTAAAATAATCAGCTAATTTCCTGGGTGTCAGGAAATTTGGGCTTCCCAAATTGAAAAACAACTGCTAGTCTCTCTTTATAGAAAAATAAATAAAATGAAGGCCCAGAGAACTGAGCTAATCATATATATATGTTGTTGTTGTTGTTGTTATGTGCCATCGAGTCGGACCTGACTCATAGCGACCCCTCCTTGGGTTTCCGAGGCAGTATCACTACGGAAGTAGATTGCCCAACCTTCCTTCCGAGGAGTGCCTGGTGGGTTTGAACTGCCAGCCTTCTGGTTAGCAGTCAAGTGCCTTAGGCACTATGCTACCAGAGCTCCTATATATACATATATATGTGTGTGTATATATATATATATATATGTATATATATACACATATATATAGTGATTTAAGTCAAAGTTTACAGAGCAAATTCACTTTCCACACAGCAGTTCACACTTTGTCTCATGACATTGACTGCAGTTTCCCACAATGCAACAGCTCTCTTCCCACTTCCTTCCCATAACCACCTCTTCCCTGTGTCCTTCCCTCCATGCACTCCTGCCCCCTAAGCTGTCTCCCTGTACATACACAGCCCTTCTATTCTCCCATGATTGATCTCTCCAAGGAGTGTATCTACCTAGTGTTAATGTTCAGCTCATATGTCTGTCTTTTGTTTGGCTGGAAGCTACAGGAGTGGGTTCAATTCCAGACCTGAAGGGCAGCTAGGGGCCATAGTCTCAGTGGTTCCACCAGATTCTATCAAACCAGCAAACCTGGTCCTTTTTTTTTCCCAAATGATTTTGAGTTTTATTCCACATTGTTCTCCACTCTGTCCAGGATCTCCTATGTAGATCCCCCTCTGAGTGATTGATAGTGGTAGCCAGGTACCATCTAGTTCTTCTGGTCTCATAGTTGTATAAGCTGTGGATCGCAAGGTGTACCAGTCTCTTGGACTAATGGTTTCCATGAATCTTTGGTTTTCTTCATTCTTCTTTGCTCTGGACAAGCAGAGACCCTTCGTTGCACCTAGATGGCTGCTTTTAAGCTTTTAAGATCCCAGTTGCTACTCGCCAAAGTAGGAGGTGGAACAATCTTTTGTGTAGTATGTTCTGCCAATTGAGCTTCATGTCCCCTGTGACTACGGTCCCAAGCCCACAGGTTCAAGTACTCACTCCCTCTGGGTAGCTGGCTGTGCCCAAGAAGTGACTATAACCTTGTCCCTTGTCAGCTCTACTATACACCTGGGAATTCTTACAGAACGTACAAATACACTTGAAGAAACATTATCTGGCAACTGTATACATGGTCTTGGGCACATTCCCCCCTGTATAGACATACCTAATAGTTCAGCCTGTCCACCCATCTATCCACCTGTAGATCAATGTTTGCCTTCACTGACAATGCAGTACTGTATGTGCAAAAATGTTTATCTTTGTGGTCTGTACTTCACATGTACCTCTCTCTGTCTTCCTCTTCCCCAATGCCACCATGTTGATCACTCACATTTGGTACATTGCTCTTCTCTTCAACCAAATCAATACTTATCTCTATCTATCTAACAATGTTCCTTCCCCTCCCCTCCCACCCCTGGTAACCAACAAAGAAAATTTCCTTCCATATATAAACCTTTCCCTGATTTTTCACAATAATGGACTAATACAATATTTGTCCTTCCATGATTGACTTATTTCATTTAGCATAATGTCCTTCAAGTTCATCCACATTATGTGGTGTTTTGCAGATTCTGTTATTCCTTAGGGTTGCATAGTATTCCATTGTGTCTATGTACTATAGTTTGGTTATCCAATCCTCAATTGATAGACACCTAGGTTGTTTCCATCTTTTTGCTATTGTAAATAGTGCTGTGATGAACATGGGTATGCATATCTCTGTTCTTGTCCTGGCTCTCATTTCTTTAGGGTATATACCTAGTAATGGAATGGCTGAGTCAAATGGTATTTCTAAGTCCAACTTTTGAAGGAATCATCCTACTGCTTTCCACAGTGGTTGTACCATTTTACAGTCCCACCAGCAGTGTATGAGAGTCCCAATCTCTCCGCATCCTCACCAGCATTTGTTATTTT